>NC_133769.1:94008338-94036680 GCF_003597395.2 Chelonoidis abingdonii
AGGGAGGGGAAGTCTGGGAGAGGCAACGGTGGGGGAAAGGGTTTACTTTCCTTGTGTTAAGATCCAGAGGGTCTGGGTCTTGGGGGTCCCCGGGCAAGGTTTTGGGGGGACCAGAGTGTACCAGGCACTGGAATTCCTGGTCGGTGGCAGCGCTACAGGTTCTAAGCTGGTAATTAAGCTTAGAGGAATTCATGCTGGTCCCCATCTTTTGGATGCTAAGGTTCAGAGTGGGGAATTATACCATGACAATGCTGAAGAAAATGGAGGATAGGACTGAGTTCTTCAGGATTCCACAGGTGAGAGCATGCATGGTAGAGAAGCAGCTGTGCACCACAACCATCTGGGAACTAGTTCAATAGGATGTCTCTCACTCCAGAAGTCTCAGGAGAAGCAACTTCACCTCATAATCAGCAGAGTCAAAGACTGCGGATAGATCTACTCATACAGGCATGGATACTTGCTCCTTGTCCTGGCTAGAAGGTTAGCCATCAGCACAACTCAAAATGGGCAACATTTTTCAATGAACTTTTCTCTGAAAATTTTTGAATTTGTTTCTGATAAAGCTTCACTGTCTTTCAACCAGCTGTAACTTAACGCTGCCTCAGGGCGCAGCTACAGGAGATAGTTTATAGAGGCACAGCTGCACCACTGTAAGCTCTCAAATGTAGCTGCTTTAAAGCTGACAGGAGAGAGCACCCTCATCAGCTTGACTATTCCAGCTCCGATGAGCAGCAGTAGCTGTGGTGACAGGAGGGTCTCTTTCACCAACATAGCCCTGTCCACACCAGTGCTTATGTCAGTGTAACTTCTGTCACTTGGGGACGGGGCGTGTGTGATTTATTCACCCCCCTGAGTGACATAAGTTAAGCCGATATAAGCTGTAGTGTAAAATACCCTCAGTAGCACACCCTATCATGAAGCCAGATGGGAGACAGGGGGAGGCACATGTATAATAGAGGGCAGTATTTGACTCTTGATCATTGTCTACTGCCAACAGGAGACCATCAGAACCTCTGTGCTAATCTCGGTCTTAAACCCAGACTGAAACAGGCCAAGGAAATCGGAGGACTCCGGATACTGCCAGAACTGCTTTTCACAAACTTCTCAACAATAATCTTCCCCAAAAAGGAAGCTTGATTGTAGACCGGATGATAACTGGTGAGATCATCCATCTAAAAAACATGGTTCATTGAATTACAGGCCTAAGAGTCACTCATTTGTGAGAGGCTAGAAGCCTTACCTCCACAGAGTAGCGCACTAAATTTCTACCAGTGAGGGTCTCAATTTGTCAATGTTTTATTAGCCAAGCAGGAAATAGGTCCAAATTGAAATATGTAGCTCACTGCTTCCAAAGCACCTCCAGAAATGTAGTGAATGACAGTGGCCAAAACCCAGGCAACGAGGATCATGTGTGTGTAGCCCTGACTCTCCTAACACATATCTGCTGTCATCGAAACAACTAATCAATTTTCTGCACCACTGTCATTATATTTTGTTTTAATCCTCACACTTCCTTTGTCTAGCTTCATGTTCTAGGTTTGTTTGATTTCGGACCATATTCTGCCTGGCCTTAAACAGAGGTAAAATGGTGGGAGAGGATATAACATGTGCTGTGCAAGGTGGAGAACTCTTTATGGGCAAGGCAAGAATTGCAACCCCTGCACTCAGTGGGGCATAAGGGCTTCTCTATCACTAACCCCCTGTAGAGCTGAATGAGAATGGCAAAAGGGAGACCACAACTCCACAGCCCCATATTGGCCAACCTTGCAGGGCAGAGTAAGATTTACCCAACAAGAAACCATAGTAGCATTTTCGGCGGGTAGCGATCAACCTATTGGGGATCAATTTATCGAGTGTAATGTAGACACGATAAATCAATCCCCGATTGCTCTCCCGTCGACTGCTGAACTCCAGCTCGGCGAGAGGCGGAAGAAAAGGCGACAGCAGAGCAGCAGCCATCAATCCTGCGCCACGAGGATGTGAAGTAAGTGATTCTAAGTCGATCTAAGATATGTTGACTTCAGCTATGCTGTTCTCATAGCTGAAGTTGCGTATCTTAGATCGATTCCCTCCTCCCCCCAGTGTAGACCAGGCCCAAGGTTCAGTTAATCTCTGAAAGGCATCCATCAGTGCCTGCCCAGTTAAACATTTGGCATTATAGAATCTTCCAACCAGACCAAGATTGTAATTTCCTTTGAGGGAAGTTAGTTTGCCTTTTAATACTAGAATTAGCTGACTCATGTTTCTTCCTTTTGTCAGACTTACAGAAATATCTATGAACATACTATTAAGTACAGCTGGTTGCAATTTTTTGCCTGCAAAATATTTTGAATATTTTCAAGAAATACAAAAACTTCAAAAAGTTGTTAGTGTTCAGCACTCTGCATGCAAATGTTTCAACAGAAAATGTTTGACTAGCCCTATTATTAAGGAGCCACTTTCAGACAGATGCTCTCAGACATGTACACATCCCCACACGTACGTATTGTGGGTCTACCGTTCAGTACATAGTAATGTGTCAGCATTAACAAGACTCCAGATAAGCTCTCTGAGGCCAACCTTTGTGAACATAATAGGTGGTTCCTCCCCAGTGCATTTCCCAGGCACACTTTCACAATATGAATATTTTAATTATACCTATTCTAGTGCTTCTGTCCAGACAAAAACCATACAAAGGGCTCATCTAGGTGGAAATATTTACCAGAAGAACTATACTGGTATTATACCACAATAGTTTTATCCCTATAATTCCCCACATAGACTTTCTTATTCCAGAATGAGTGCCTTTGTCCAGTTAACTTATGACACTTTGAAAGTGGTATAAAATAAACCAGAATAAGATGCACTGATTGCAGAATAAGTGTGTCCACAAGGGGCGTTATACCAGTATAACTGTACCAGCATAATTCTGCTGGTAAATTTCGCAGTGTAGACTAAGCCCTCAGTTTCTAATCTTTTGCTATGCTGTATAGATCTTCTATAATACCTCTAGCTAACCTTCATTTTCTTTCTCTTCACCTCTGAATCTCAGCTCTACCATTCTTGGGTTGAGGTGACCAAAACTAGATTAAATATTACAGAACAGGAGTATCTGTTTCAAATATGAAGTTATACTAATGCAATCCAGGATCCTGAGTAAGGGCCTAATTTCTACAGGAGGCCCCTGCAGCCCCAACCCTTCAAGCCCTATCTATAGTCATGTATCAGAGGAGTAGCAACCAGCCCCACAGAGCCCTCTGCTGTTGTAGCTCTAACTCACTCCACTAACACACACTCCAAATCACCCCCTAACTTTACTACCCTTTATTATTGCACCCAGGAACTCCAAATGTTGAATCACCATCCAGTCTTTGAAGACTCCTCCCAACCTGCATTCTGACACCTCCAGGGCTTCTCCCTAACCCCCACCTGGCCCTCTGAGGCTCACTCAATCCCCTATTCAGGACCCCTCCCAGGTCCCCTTTCTTGGCCAACCCCCATTTCCCATCAGGGAACTTGCTTACTTTAAAGGGTGTTGCCTGGCAGCGGGCAGGGCCATTGCCCTCAGGGTGCTGATGCCTCACTTCAGAAGTCTCTGCTTCCTGCTCATGCAACAGACACACAGCATAACCAGGACCTTCACTCTGCAGAGCCAGCCCAGCAACACCACCATGTACAGCAGAGAGGAGATGCTGCGACTGGCCGAACAAGGCTCTCTGGTTCCTATCTGAGGGCTGACTCCCTGCGGGTGGGGATAGCCGCCAGGAGCACGGCCACTTCAGCTACAGATGAGTCCTCGTGCTAAATCAGGTCTTAGGCACAATAAAGTGGCCCTGATGATAGTGTTTCCCATGTTATTTTTCACTCCTAGCCTAGCACTCCAATTGCTTTTAAATGCTGTTCCAAACAGGGCAGCCACCATCAATAAGCTCTCTTCAAAACTGTCCTCTTGCTTTTAGACCTCTCTAAGGAGTGGCTCCAGTCCACACCTTTGGACTTACCTTGATATACTTCCCTCCTCACTGATTTCACACCGTCCTTCCCTTTCTCTTTACACAGTCTTGTCAGGTCTAGTGCAAGAACCCTCTTCTCTGCAGCTCCTGCTCTCTGACACAGGTTTACTGTGTCTCTGCTCCCCATCCACGTTCCATTTCATTTCATCTCTCAACAAAAACATGTTTTCTCTGCCTTACCTACACCTCTCATTTATTATTTGCCCTCTAACTGTATTATTTAGCTCTCTGAAGAATGAGGGTACAGTCTGTAAGAAACACACTGTACAAAATTAAATTGTAGTGTTCTCTACCCAAGATTACCCTGAAGTCATTTTTGATAGTGAAGCAATTTCAAATCCTTCCAGATATTTTAGATAGTTTGTTTCGAATCCAGATGTTGACCATGTCAGCTGTGTGCTAAAAATGCATCGTCATGAGTTGCTTCTCTTAAATTTTTTAATACGGTGGGGAAGAAGTCACTGGAAAATTCCATTAGTGTAAGCCAAGCATGGATAGCTGGATCTGAGGCT
The DNA here is from genome assembly GCF_003597395.2 of Chelonoidis abingdonii. NCBI lineage: Eukaryota > Metazoa > Chordata > Testudines > Testudinidae > Chelonoidis > Chelonoidis abingdonii. Next base: position 94,012,843 of record NC_133769.1, read on the forward strand.
GGCTGTGCTCTTCAGAGTTCAGATAAACTTTCTTGTCATCTAGCTGTATGAGGATGCATTCCAGGAGTCAAGTTTAAATACAGAGTGAGAGAACTTTCAAACACGGGCTCTGATGAGGAGCTGGAGAGGTGGACTGGTTGGGAGGGCATTACTGAAAGGAAAAGTTTTCCCCAGGGGGTGTCTACACATGGAGTTATTCAGGAACAAAAATTGCACTTTAAATTCACACCCTACCTTAATCAGAATTAACTTGCAAGAATAGGCAAGCCTTGAGTGCTCACATGCAGAACAAAATAACAGAACTTATCCTCTGGAAATACAAGTTAGATCATTCTTCCCCACGCCCTCTCCCCACCTCTGCCCCACTGTGTTTGTCCAGTCACATTTTAAAATATTTAAATGATGGGACTTTCACCACTTTCCCTGGAAAATGATTTCATGGCCTATCAGAGCTCATTATTCAGAAATGTGTCCTGATATTCAGTCTAAATTTACCTCTGCTCTAATTTCATCCCATCCATTTACTCTTTATTATACTCACTTGGATCATCCTAAAGAAGGACTTTCCTTCCTTGCTGTTTATAAATACTTGTGGACAATTATCAAATTCCCCCTTAGTACCTATTCGCCAATACTATACAGAGAGTGAAACCTCTCTTTGTCAACCAATCTAGGGTCTAGTAAGACACTGGTTTTAGCTACCGTTCAAATAAAATTGCACTGAAAACTTTCAGGACTATTTTAAAGTGGTTATTTGAGATGGGACTTTCTAATGGAGATGATCCTTCATGCAGTTTTCCTTACTGTGCTTTTTTTAATCTTTCCTCACTATTCCCAAGCTGGAGCAAGTTGCCTGAACAATGGACAGATCCCTGTAGCAGGAAGATTCACACACGCACGGAAGTTATTCCAAAGCCAACACACAGAAGAAGAGACAAGGGGCAGGTCAACAGTTTAAATATTGTGAAAGACCCAGGCCAGTGGGGTACAGGAGTCTGGTAGAGGGCAAATATTCTGGTCACTGGGTGAGTAGTTTTCTGTTCCCTGAGTGACCAGAGCAGGGGCTGCACTAGAGTAATCAGGAACCTGCTAGAACCAATTAAGGCAGACAGGCTGATAGAAGCACCTGCAACCAATCAAGGCAGGCTAATCAGGCACCTGGGTTTAAAAAGCAGCTCACTCCAGTCAGGAGGGAGATCCAGAGGAGAGGAAGTGCATGTGAGGAGCTGGGAGCAAGAGGCACGAGGAGCTGAGAGTGACAGGGTGTGCTGCTGGAGGACTAAGAGTCACAAGCGTTATCAGTAACCAGGAGGAAGTCCTGTGGTGAGGATAAAGATGGTGTTTGGAGGAGGCCATGGGAAGTAGTCCAGGGAGTTGTAGCTGTCCTGCAGCTTTACAAGAGGCACTATAGACAGCGGCAATCCACAGGCTGGGCTGGAACCCGGAGTAAGAGGCGGGGGCCCAGGTTCCCGCAACCTCCCAACTCCTGATCAGACACAGGAGGAGTTGACCCAGACTGTGGGGAAGATCACTGAGGTGAGCAAATCTGCCAATAAGCGCAGGACCCACCAAGGTAGAGGAGGAACTTTGTCACAATATGGGTACACACCCTGCACAGGACAACAGGTCGCAGTTCAGTCATCCATGATGCCTTTGTCTGCAGTGTCAACACACCGGTAAGAAGAGGGAAAGGGGTGTAAGCAGAGTCAGGATGAGCTTTACCCTGACATCTGGTGGTGAATTATGGGGAGCATGGAAAGAATCTCAGGGAGTGTGGAAAGGAATTCCAGGTATTTGCATTGGCATACCCACCCCACCTAGCATAAGCCCACGGTAGCCTGGGATGGTTATTTTGACAGCTGGGTTCCCCAATTTCTTTGTTATTAGGGCAGGAGGAAAAAAAAGTGCTGTCACCCTAATTATGTGAATGAGGAACTATGAGACTGCTTTATGACAGAAATGACTCAACCTAAATTAAGTAGTACTTGTTAGACAAGGGACATGTGTTCCAAAACCCAGTGAATTGAGAGAGGTTGGAGACTGGTGTGTGTACCTGATGGTATGGGCCCCTTTTGAGGGCCTGGAATACCAATTGCACATCCTCCTCTTTCCACTGTTAAAGAGTAGAGCTAATTTTGATTCCATTAGGAGTCCATCTAGAGACTACTGAGCTGAATTCATGTTGGGCCAATGGTGCACCAGCACCAGGGCTCCCCTACTAAGAGCTGAAATCACTGAGTGCTGTGTTAACTAGTGGGGGAGCCTGAAGACCTATAGCTAAGCGGCTGGCAGAGCAGAGCAGTTTGCAGCATGTTGGAGCAGCCCATGGAACAGTGAGCGGAGTGGACCGGTTTGCAGGGATGGCTGGAGTGGCTCATGGGTCGGCTGAAGGAGCGGCACAGCTGCTGTAGTGGACCTGGTCGTGGTGAAGGCTGCAGCAGAACTCCATGGAGAGGCGGAGCAGTTGGCCCTGGCCCATGTAAGGTGCCCCTTAACACCCTGTGTGGGCTTCCCCTCCTCCTATTTCCACCCAGGCTGGCCGTGGGGGGGGTGTAAAACTCTGCAGATAAACTTTTGAACTCTGGGGTGGCACTGACCAGAGACTTTCGGGTTGTTGGACTTTGGGGTGATTGGATTTAAGACCCTAAGGGGGAAAGGACATTGCCAGACATACTTGGAGGTGGGGTTTTTTTGCTTATGGTTTGTGATATAATCCTGTTTGTGGTATTTCTCCAATGTGATGCCACATTGTTTCCCTTCTTTATTAAAAGGATTTTGCTACACTCAGACTCCGTGCTTGCGAGTGGGGAAGTATTGACTCCTAGAGGCACCCGGGGGGGGGTGTGGTATGTAAGTGTCCCAGTTCACTGGGTGGGGGCTCGAGCCGGTTATGCATTGTGTTATTGAAACGGAACCCCTGGATACTGAACTCGGCCCTTGTTGCTGCCAACTCTGAGGGGCAGAAGGGTTACAGGGGTATGTGTAAGTACATAGATAAAGACCAGTCTAGCTACAAGATCAATCACAAGGAAGGTAGCAGGCGACAGATTAACCTCAGTTCTAGGCAGAAGGCCTATAGACTTTAGACATGGCTATAATCTAAGCAGTCTTTACAGAACAAACATAATTAAATGCAATGTTACAAAGAAGCCCAGGCTTAGTGAAAATGAACAAACATCTAAGCAGGAAAGCAAATATTTCCCACTTCAACAAAGAAGAAAATAAAACTTCAGCCTGAAGGAAGTGACAAGGCCAGGCTTAGAAAGAGATCAGACTCAGTAAAGCAACAGAGCTCAGGCTTCAGGGACACAGAATGACGGTAAGTCGATGGTAGAATATTTCAGACAGCGTGCAACAGGAGAACTGAATCCACTGCTTGGCTTCCAGTTTGCACCACTGTGTTCTATGATCTTGTCAGCTATCACAAGTTAAGCAGCATCAGTTCAGGTCATCCCTTAGATGGGAAATCTTCAAGGAAACCTCAGGTAGTGCTGGAAGTAGTGCTGGTGATTCTATAGGTGGCTATCTTCCCTCTGTCAGCATCATTACTCAAGCAATGCCCCAGCATGGTTCTAAAGAGTGTTCTGATGCTGCAGCTACTATCTTTTGATTGAGAGATAAAGATAAGGTCTTGACTACTCATGGTCATTAAAAAAAAAAAAAGTCATTTTCCCCACAAGCAAAGGTGTTAAGAGACATGTGTGGGGAAAAGTGCAATATAACTAAATCCATGCAGTCTACTTAAAATTCCTCTCTCACATTCAATTAGATATTGTATTCTTCCTTCCTTCTTGACCCAGACTGTGGTACCGTGTTTTTTTGTATCATTATACAACCAGCACATTTCACCCCAAAGGTGGCTGAATGTTATTAACGGTGAAATGATACTTGTATGTAAATTTTGTAAAGCACTTAGGATCCTTCTGGATGAAAGGCACAACAGAAATGTAAGTTATTATCATCTACAGTTGTGAGGTTATTTCCTCACAAAAGAAAGAAGCACCAGAAACTGTCACGCAAAATGCAGACCAAGCAGACAGCTAAACAAGAACAAGAAAAAGCCTGTCAAACAATATGCCAGACTTGGTATGGCAAGAGGTGCCGCAGAATACAATCAGCCCACCAGAAGAAAATTAAGAGGCTGGACAAATTCCTGACTCAGCAAAAGAGAGCACAGTCCCTAAGCATGTTTGAGCGAGAAACAGGTCAATCAGCACCTGACACCTTCAAACAGAAGAGAGTCCAAAGAGCAGCTACAAACACTCCAGGAGAACTCTACAGCAATGAAAGAGTGAACACCGGGGGTCTAGTGTTGCCAAAGGCAGGCTGAAAAAAATTACTTGGGGAAAATACAATTCAGACAGAAAGAAAGCAAACAGCACTGAACATAGTGCATGCTTGGACTGAGGACGCCAAGTGCATGACAGAGTTCACAAACAATAAGAATAACTCAAGCACACAGGAGCTATGGTGACAACTAGTTTTAACACTGTGAAACCCACTCTGAGAAATGTTGGGTAGGGTGACAAACATGATGTGAGCATTAAAAAAAAAAAATCACACCAAGAAACATCAGACAAGATGACAAGTGTTTCCAACATGGTGACAACCACAGAGAGAAACACAGTCCCAATCTGGTAAAAATGACTGTCCAGAAATGCACCCAGATAAAACTGACAAGGGAACAGTCGTCACCACCCCAAACAGGATGAATGTTGTAAAAACCAATCAGGGAACCACCAAGACAGTGTGACAGATGTAGCCCTAGTGCAGAGAAACAAAGTCAGCAGTGTGGTGACGAACATAGTTCATCTTTGCAAAAACAATTTAATTCAACCCATGCCAGCATGAGGGAAACTTATTTTAAATGCATCTGAAAGCAATCTTGGCCAAACATATTTAAATCCCAGAGAACGTGAACCCTGGACACCAAATCCAGGTTGTTAAAAAATGAGGAGAAGGAAAACAAACTCAGGGCCCTTTGAATATGAAAGTGAGAGCAACAGCATCCCTGCCCCTTCCCCGAACCCAAAGGAGGAAACAACCACCTCCAGTTAATAAAACTCAGCAAATGTAAAAATAGAAAAAGCAGAGGATTCATAGGCCAAGCAAAGATGTCAACATGAGATACTGTCTCAAGCAAATGCAATAGAACAGATGAAAACACGTCCTCAGGGTGTGGGAGCACTTTCATTCTCTGAGTCTTCTGAAGCAAAAGCTAGGCCAGCATTTTCAGCCTCTCCAGCCTCAGTTTGTTAGTTGTCCTCCCCTTCCCTTTGGGGACGAGGGGGGACATGAGTTGTGCTGTACAGTGTGCTAATACTAGCTATGTTAGATTGTCATCTGTTTCCATTGTTCATATGTGGAGACGGGCAGGGGAAGAGATCATGACATGCTGCGGCTGTTTGATGTTGGGTTGTGATGTCAAGAACTTCCTGTTAGTGTGCAATTACACCCTCACAGTGACGCAACTCCATCACTTGTGACTGCCATGGAGGTTCGATGTTGTCTTGACATTTTGACATCTAGAATAAGATTGGCCCTCTATGTTCTCTGGCTCCCAGTAAAGTCGGGGCTGTTCCATCAATTTTAAGAAGAGTGGTGACCCTATAATAATAAATAATACTCATCACTGTTACACCTTTTATCAAAGGATCTTAAAGCAAACACGCAACAGATAATAGTGTTTACAGATATTTGTTTACAAATTAGCCATAGATAATAGTGATAGCCCACAGTTAGAAGTATATAAGTGGTGAGAGAGATGGGCTTCTTATCAGAAAATGTATTAAGACTGTAGAGGACAAGTACAGGTTTATTCTGAGTCTAGGCAGCACAATTTCAACAGTGCATCTAACACAATCCTGGGCTGATCACTGTGTCCACCTGACCAAGGAGTCAAGCAGGCAACTAAATTGTAATGGACATGTTAAGTGTGGACACTTGTTAATGAAGATCTTCAGATTTTCCAGTATCTGACTTGCAGTAAAGGCAAGGTCCCTCCAGAAAGCTGTCATTGTTTCAATGTAAGAATCTCCCTAGCAGCCAGGGAGTAAGTAGGGCCTAGCAAAGAGAAGCCATAATATTTTTCTACAGGCTCTTGAATCATAAAATATATGCTCCACAATAGAAGTGAATGAAACTGGAAGCCCCTTCTGCAACATGCAAAAGAAAGAACAAACAGCTTACACTGCAGTGGTTATGAGGAGAAATCCAGCTTGTGTTAAAGAGACGAACTGGCTCATTACAGTAGGATGGGAAAATCTAATCTAAGGATCTCAAGGGATTTTTTCCATTCATCAAACTGATGAAAAAAAGTCTTGAGTGTTTTTTGCTGATTGGTTACAGCTTGCCTCAAAGTAGTGCCTTGTCTGGAGATGTAAGCATCGATGTAGAGCTAAGATGATCCTGTTTTCTGACTCAATCAGAATAATCAGCAGAGGCACCATATTTCAAATAGATCAAGTGTCTATGGGACCTTCACTTGTGTGTGAAGTACCCACAAAATGTGTATCCTGTGATGCAAGTCTACTGCCTGATAAAAAAGGGATTGAGTGAATTACCATTTCTTTTAGGGCTTGTCTACACTACGCAGCTTTTAGCACAAGGCTGTTTCAACACAGCCTTGTCACTAAAAGTCAGCGCATATGAACGCTCTCTATTGGTATTTTTTCAACAGTTTTACCCACAAAATACTTCCAACCCCACGAGCAGCAGTAGCTTTGTCGGTAGGAGAGTGCTCCTGCCGACAAAGCTGTGTTCACATTGCCACTTGCATCGCGGGGTGTGTGTGTGTGTGTGTGTGTGCTTTTTTAAGTACCCATGAAACACAAAAATTTTGTTGACAACATCGCAGCGTAGACAAGCCCTTAAATTAAGGTCCCCAAAAGATACTCTGCAAAAAGAAAAAATATATAGGTCCAATTTCTGATCTCAGCTATACCTGTTTAAATTCTGAGTAATCCATCTGCTTTTAGTGAAGTTACACCAATGTAAATATTGATTTAAGTCAGAAGAGAATCAATTACTATAGCCAAGAGGGTGTAAAACAAATGCATATGCCATATCTCCCCATGGACAGTGAGTCATAAATCCCCATGTACACATGGAAATTAGCAAAACAAGGACAATTGGCAATGGCAATCCAATCTTTCATTGCCATAAAAGGACTGTAGGTAGGTGTGATGCTGGCAGGGCAGGTGCCAGCTCTTGCCAAGGCTGCAGGCATTAGCTAAGAACTGACAAACTCATAGCTGGACACCAGACTAGTTCACTTATGTAGTGTTGCTCAAAATAGGTATTAGCTTTATAAGAATGTATTCAGTGTTTAGACTCTATAGAAGTTTGTAAATTGTTGCACGTATTAATCTTATCTGTAATGTCTCTATTCCCATCTGGCTATAAAGAAATATGTAAGTTTTGCTTAATAACTTTGAAAATGTTTGCTCTTAAACTTGAGAACTCAGATGGGAAGAGCCTGTTCAGAAAAACTGTCAAAATCACATGGGCCATCAGAGAACATCATAATACAAAGGACTGGTGAATGGCCTTGTCACATCTTGGAAATGCTACATGCAAGGAAGCTCATCCTAGGGACTTGGAGGCTGAATGAAGGAAATAAAACAATGTCACATGAACATTTTCTATCTCCTTGCTTTTTGAACTCTCACAGGGCCCGAGACACCAAACTAAAGCCAGAGATCCCAAAGGGTTGTCTCCTGGGTCCACCTTGAAAGATATTTTGAATTGACAGATAACTACAATTCTGTCACTCTTGGAATTTAGATTGCAATGCATTTGTGTGTATATGTTTGCTTACTTTAATCTGTAAATAAATCTCTTCTTTCTTTTTCCAAGTTAATAAAATTTTGTTAGTTTATTACAGGATTCGCTACAGGTGTTGTTCGGTGTGAGATTTCAGATACAAATTGATCTGGGGTAAGTGCTTGGTCTCTTGGGGACTGGCAGCAAATTTGTGATTTTTTGTGTTAGTGCCCATTTAGCACGAAGTCCAGCTTGCCTGGGTGGCAAGATAGACTGGAGAATCCAAGGCAGGGGTTCTCACAGCAATTTTTTAGGTGGTTGCAGAGTATGGTCAACAACTTGCTGGTGGCTGCTCTAACAAACCTGTCTCTCTGTCACTGCCTCCCAAGGCCCTTCAGCAAAAGCCCAACCCAAGGAAGGTGAGTTGGGAACTCACAGGCCACTAGTAGAGTTCCAGGCTCCCTGTGCCCCGGCTGGGTGGGAGCGGAGTTGCTGCCCAGGGGAGCGCCCCAATGTCTGAATGCCATAGCTGCCCCACTGACAAGAGCCACCTCCTGTGCCATGATGCACACCAACCCCATGTGTCTCCAGAGATGCTGCCCAGAGCCTCTGAGGAGACTGAGCAGTGCAGGACTCTGATCCCTGCTGGCAGTGCCAATGCAAAACAACAAGGCAGCACACCTCACTGCCCTTGGTAACAGCTATTCAGGAGTAACCGTTGGATGTTGCAGGGAAGGGCTGCTGATTTGCCCTGCTCCCAATCTCCCCCCATGCTTTGGAGGCTGACGTGGCTGCAAAAACCCTCTGGTGGCCGCATGTAGACATGGTGGCCGCACTTGAGAAATGCTGGTCTAAGGGAACTGTCTGTGACTCCATGGTGAGATTGTTACAGTGATCCAGGCGCTCATGTTTGTCACTGGCTTGGTGAAATCTAATTATAGAATATACCACCAGTTTGGGGTGTTTGCCCTGTTTTTGACAGTCTGCCCTGAGATAGGCATTCATGGTTGTGAGCCACTGTAGACAGGGTGACAGTCACCACTTGGGACACAGAAACAGTTCGGCAACAAGCAGCTCTGCATCCAAGACAGAGTTATTAGTCTCCCCCAGGGCCCAACCTAAAGGAGTCATTGGCTGAATTGTCTAAGCATACAGATGAGGTGTGTAAACAGGTGAAGATTTTGGCCAGTGATCTGATGCAAACTTGGCAATGAAGGGAAAGCCCAGAGGCCAGAGGAAGCCCCGGGAGGAGGCTCTCTGTCTGGTTTGACCAGAATGGCCAACCCATCTGCTGGCAGTGTGGGGAAGCTAGCCAAATTGTGAGAGGGGCTCACAAAAGGCAGAGCCTTAAAACAGAGAGTCCTCAGGGTGCGGGCTCTAGCCCGGAAGGGAGAACTACTAGATCCAATTTCAGACTGGGAGTGGCCTAAATTCACTGGCAAGTGCCCAATCATTGTTGTTGTCCTCAGTGATGTGCAGATGGATGCATTATTGGACACTGGATCCTTGGTGTCTACTATCCAGAAGGGAAACTTTCTCCAGTACTGGTGGCCAGAGAACTTATCAAGCCCCCACAAAACTGGATACAGTCAGCTGCTGGGAATGAGCACAGCATCCCCTCTGTGGGATACGTGTTTCCAAGATGCTTCACCAACAGGGGATCGTGAGTGATGCAAACAGCTATGAGCTACTCTCTGTTGGTCTAGGCATAAATCTGCTCCAGCATGGCTATGACAAACTGTGAGTGGCCCTGTGGGCTTGTGCGCCTCCACGACCTCTGCAGGGTGCAGCAGACAACCACTAAAAAAATACACAATTATCAGCACTTCACCAACAAGTAGGGCAAAACTGGGAAGGCCAAGTTTGACACTGACAGACCAGAGGCCAGCTCAGGCCAAGACCCCTGGGCCTCACTGACCATTGACAACTGCATAGCTGGAAACCAATTTGACTCACCTGTGTGTTAAAATAGATAGAGTTATAAGACTATGTTCAGTGTCTGGACTTTATGAAATGCTTGTAGGATGCTGCATGTATTATTATTACTGATAATATCTGTATCCCATATCCTAAAGGTAATAAGTGTTTGCTCTGTAACTATAAAACGTGTTTGCTAAAACAGTAAATCTCCTCAGGCAGGGAAGAAGCATTACCAAGTGTGAAATACTAGTTTACCACAAGAGGTGTCATCTCCTGCCCAACAAAAGATGATCTATAGACAGCTGACAAGCCATTGAGGAACATCAGCAGACAAAAGACTTTGTTGATGGCTTCCCTCAAACCCACCAAGAGAGGATGTGCACAGACCCTCATCTCATCACAGCTTGAACACTGCGGGGAAGGTTAAAAAATCCCTATCAAAGAAGAATTATTATCACCATGTTGCTTGAAATCTGGAGAAGGCAATATTTCTAAGCATAAGAAAGAGATCCCCAAGCTGCTTGGCTGGGGTTAGCCCTAAAGAACACAGAGCTTGCACATTATAGCAGCTACTATTATCTTTTGGAATCTAAGACAATCTCATTTGTGTGTGTATGTTTACCTGCTCTAACCTGGTAAATCAATCTCATTTCTTTTTCCTAGTTAATACATCTTTAGTTAGTTTATAACTGGATTGGCTACAAGCATTGTCTTTGGTCTGAGATCTGAGGTAAGTGACTGGTTCTTTGGCTCTAGGAGTAACCTGAATATTGTTGTGATTTTGGTGTAAGGGGCCAACTATCACAAAGGCAGGCTTGCCTAGGTGGCAAGATAGACCAGAGTGCCCAAGGGACTGTCTGTGACTCCATGTTAAGACTGTTACAGCACTTTAGGAGTTCACATCTGTTACTTGGTTAGTGAAATCTAATTATACAACATACAGCCAGCCCTATTCCTTGACAGTCTGCCCTGAGGTTGGCTCCTATGATCATGAGCTACTCTGGACAGCCTGACACCAGGATTTGGGACATCCACCCTCTATAGACAGAACTGAAGATAAAAACTCTCCTCTTAAGCAAAATAAGGACTGGTTTGGGGGCAAATATTGTACCACCCAGGTGGATCTGTACCCTGGCACACAGGCAAACTCAATTTTGGTGGCTCACAGTTTGCTCCCCATCAGAAAGGGGAAGGTGCCAACTGGGGTCCTGTATCAAGTTGTTCCTCAATCAAACCACTTTACAGGTTCTCTGACTAGACTGGGAGGATGTAGAGACCAGATGCTGGGATTTCCCCCATCGCCTTACAGACAGCATTAGCAAAGGCCCCAGGGAGGCCTGACTCCAAGAGACAGACATAGGTAATGCATAGATTATGAAAGAACAGAGAGAATTGATCTAGCTGATTCAGAAACACTTTGCTGCCATCTCCAAGCACCTGGCCAATTTTGGGTGTGTAACTCACATATAGCACTGGATTATCACAGATCACACCCTGAGCCAGGAGAGATTCCAACCAGTCCCGCCTGCCTTGTATCAGTCAATGAAAGAGATGGGTAATGAGATGAAAGAAGCAGATGTGAGCAGAGTAAGCTATAGTCCCCATGCAGGTCCCAGTCAAGGTGGACAGGAAACTACAATTCTGTACAGGCTATTTGAAAAGTGCTTGCACCAAAGCTGTGTTGAGAGTTGTGCCAACCAGCAGAGATGTATCATGAAGTGTTAGCATGGAGTGCACACAGAGCCATGGTCCCAAATAATCACATGGGGCCAGTCTTCATCAGGAGCTCTTAATGACCTGAAAATCAAAAAGGAATCCCACAAAAAATGGAAACAGACAAATTGTTAAGGGTGAATACAAAAGAATAGCACAAGCATGCAGGAACAAAATCAGAAAGGCTAAGGCACAAAATGACCTATCAAAAGACATAAAAGGCAGTAAGAAGAGGTTCCATAAAAACATTCAGAACAAGAGAAAGAGGAAGAACAGTGTAGGTCCGCTAATTAGTGGAGAAGGAAAGCTAATAATGGATGACATTGAAAAGTCTGAGGTGTTTAATGCCTTCACTAAAAAGTTTAGTGGTGATCATATATTTAACACAATTAATATTAAGAACAAGGGGGAAGGAATGCAAGCCAAAATAGGGAAATAACAGGTTAAAGAATATTTAGATAAGTTAGATGTATTCAGCAGGGCCCGATTAAATTCATCCTAGGGTACTTAAGGAATTAGAGGAAGCAATCTCTGAATCATTAGCAATTATCTTTGAGACTTTATGGAGGACAGGTGAGGTCCCAGACAACCAGAAAAGAGGCTATATCTAGTGGGGTCCTGCAGCAGTCTGCTCTGGTTCTGTTACTATTTAATATTTTCATTAATGACTTGAATAATGGAATGGAGAGAATGCTTATAAAATGTGCGGACTATACCTAGCTGGGATGGGTTGCAAGCACTTTGGAGGACAGGCTTAGAATTCAAAATGACTGTGACAAATTGGAGAACTGGTCTGAAATCAACAAGGTGAAATTTAATAAAGACAAGTGTGAAGTACTTTTTAGGAAGAAAAAAACCAAATGTACACCTACAAAATGGGGAATATCCATCTAGGCAGTAGTACTGCTGAAAAGGATCTGGGGATTATAGTGAATCACAAACCGAATATGAGTGTAGTGAGGCAGCCTGGCTTCCAGCCGCCCCAGAGAGGGACGAGCCCCTACGGATGCCAAAGTGAGCAGAGTCACTGGAGCCTGCCCCCGCCCCCCAGAGGTCAAGACACAGGGCAGGAAGTATAAAAGCCCAACCCCAGGGATCAGAAGTGGGTTGGCCACCGGAGAAGCCAGACGCTGATGCCCCAGGTCCTGCTGGGGAGACTCCTGCCGCCTGTGACCTACCCAAGGACTGGCCATACCTGCGGAGGCTGGATACCAACCAGATGCCAGAAAAGCCAGTAAGCCGACCGGTACAAAGCAACCCAGAGGAGCTGCCCAGTTTACCCCTTGCTCAGTATCCCGAGGAGCCCATGGTGCCAGACGCCGTGGAAGACGCCACAGAGATGCAGGTACTCGTAGAGGGGGAGGTCGGAAGTAGCCCAGGGGCACCCAACCCTAGTCTGGCCGCAGCACACCCAGAGCCAATGTCAGTGTGTTGCAGCCAGGATCCCCACTGACACAGCAGCAGGCTGCCTGCTGCTGTTAGGGCCCCGGGCTGGGATGCAGAGGAGTGGGCGGGCCTGCGTCCCCCCTGCCACCCCACTCCCAGGTGGCAGTCTCCTCCTCGCCCCGACACTCAGGACCAGGAGCCTGGGCTTGTTAAAATACTGAACTGTTTGCTCAGCCCCTGCCTGAGGGTCTGAGCCCCGAACTGTTGTTTGTTGCCCCGCCCTGGCCAAGGGCCTGGGCTTAAAATACTGAACTGTCTGCTCGCCCCTGCCTGAGGCTCTGAGCCCCAAACTGTTGTTTGCTGCCCCGCCCTGACCTAGGGCCTGGGCTTAAAATACTGAACTATTTGTTCAGCCCTCCCTGGAGGGCCTGAGGCCCTCACTGCTTCCTACATCACCAGGATAATCCGACAACTCACCGGACTCGTGTAGTGAGGCGGCCTGACTCCCAGCCGCCCCAGAGAGGGGCGACTCCAACAGTGGACGTCTACAATAAGCCAACAATGTGATGCAGTTGTGAAGAAGGCTAATATCATTCTGGGTGTATGAACAGAAGTATCATGTGCCCGACATGGGAGATAATTGTCCTTCTCGGCTTGGCACTGATGAAGCCTCACCTGGAGTACGGTGGCCAGTTCTGGAAAGATGTGGACAAATTGGAGAGGAGGAGTCCAGAGGAGAGCAACAAAAATGATAAAAGTTTTAGAAAACATGACCTATTATGATAGATTAAAAAAACTGGGCATGTTTAGTCTTGAGAAAAGAAGACTGAAGGGGAGGAACTGGTAACAGTCTTCAAATCTGTTAAGGGCTGTTACAAAGAGGATGGTGGTTGACTGTTCTCCCTGTCCACCGAAGGTAGGAGAAGTAGTAATGGTCTTTATCTGCAGCAAGAGAAATTTAGGTTAGATATTAGGAAAATTTTTCTAACTATAAGGGTAGTTAAGCTCTGGAATAGGCTTCCCAGGGAAGCTGTGGAAGCCGAGTCACTGGAAGTTTTTAAGAACAGGTTAGGCAAACTCCTGTCAGGGATGATCTAGGTTTACTTGGTCCTGACTGAGTGCAGGGGGCTGGATAAGATGAACTTTCCATCTCTATAGTTCTATGATTCTATGAAACAACAGCCCAGTTACGCATTAGGAGCTACTGGTCCATATGAGGTGCCACAAGCACTCGCCTTGAACTTGAGTCAAGAGGTATGGAACGAACCATGTACCAGGAAGCACCAGTCCTGATTCCACAATTGGCAGTGCTATTCTTGATGATGATCTGGGTAGCATTGCCCCTGGACTGGTTTCAGAAGGTCTAGACCTCATTGTGCTGTGAGATGCCAGCTCCGCCCTTGCCTCAAGAGGCCCAGGCCCAGATGTGCACCTAGAAGAATGGGTCTGTAACTTCTGCCAGGATGTGGGCCTAATGGCTGTTGATGGCACTCCTAGACCAAACCCATTTGTTTGCTGATCAGCCGTGAGTTATCTATGAGCCTGGACTTCTTCCCTGACACTCTAGATACCTGAAAAGCCATGGAGTGAATCTTTGTAACTTCTGACACGACAGATAACCGTGAGGAGGAAGTCCCTAGAGTGTGCAGCAGAAAGAAATACCACAGGGGGCCTAGGAATCAAACAATTTTTTGGTCAGACACCATGTTGCACTGTCAACATCTGTCTGGGGAGAGGATTTAAATCTCCAGTGACAAACCTGAACGAAGAGGCAGAGAAACACGTTTACAAAGGGGAAACTGAACGAAGTAACAATTCAAGTGACTTCTGCTCCAAAAAGCACAACACTCCTTTCAAAAAAAACCAATCAAACAAAAAAAACCCATATAAACTAGAGGCAGGAAAATCTGAGGAAAATATAAGTTTAAATTAGCTTGAAGAAGATTGAAAGACTCCTGAAGGAGCAGCAGATAATGCGGAGGGGGACTCCACTCCCAGCCAGCCATAGATGAGCTGTGGGGCTAGGGAATTAGGGACTGATTCTGCCTTCAAGTGGGGTGGTCATGAGTGGAGGAGGAGCCCAACAGTAATCACCAAGTTATAACATTGGCAGTGCTGTCTTGCTCTCACACCAGGACCGCACACCAAGAATGAGTGTCTGTTACCACTTATACTTTTGGACAACTTGGGTGCAATTAAGAAAAGGGAAATTTTAGGGAAAACTTCCTGACCGTGAGCTTATTAGGCCATGAAAGAGTCTCCCAGGGGAAATAGTGGAAGCTTCATCACTTAGGACATTTAAAACTAGACTGGACAAAGCATGGAAGTGTGTAGTAAAGGAAACAAAGCTGCACTTGCTGTGGGTAGAGAGGGCTGGGTAACCTGATAAATCAACCTATTTTCTAATGTCTTTGATCCTTTGATTCTGTGGCACTGTGCATACTGATACAATGTCAGTAGGACCTGGAGATGTACACATCCTAAAAGGTACCTCCTTCCCCTATAAAAAGTATAAAATATTCTTCAGTAACTGCCCATGCTGCAGTTAGAATACTACAGTGCTCTTTCATAAGGAGCACCAGCTGTTGCCTGCTGGAAGATACACAAAGAGTGACTTCCAGCAGATACAACTCAGCTTAGCGTCTAATTGCTCAGCCCAGTACAGGAGGCTCCTTTTGGATTCACAGTAGAGACTGTGGCCCCAGTTTATCTCACGCTGGTGCACAGCCCTGCATAGGGACAGAGTGGTGGACTTGCTTCCCACCATTCTTGGTGCCAAACTATCCATTGTCAATATTGACCTTGCAGCAGCTGGCAACAAGCCAGGACATAGAAGCACCTGGAATACTTTTTCTCTGGAATCCCCTGGTACCTGCTCCCCAACATGCCCTGGAGCGCATCTTGTGCCAGACAAGGCCATTGAAGAGCTGACAGGATGACTGTGAATCAGCCCCACTGTTAGTAAATGATGTAGGGTCCTGATTTGAGTTCTGGTTGTGGTGCACGTAAACTTAAACACACACACATACACAGAGTAACCCTGGCCAGTGCAGAGGGAGTTCTACTAATTGACTAATTAAAAAGTAGAGAGGGAGCACATGCCCCATTAGCATGTGAACTTTTGCCCTTAACCAAAGATGTGTACAAGGAAGTGAGTCAAATAAATGAATGTGGAACATTTACTTATAACAGTAAATACCGCCTGTGAGTACATCAGCTGAAGAGCTCAGGGATACAGATCTGTTCCAGAAAACGGTTGCTATGGTTGTTCTGTCATGACTGCCAGCCCTCTGTAGCATCAGTCAGTCTTAAACACACAGGAGGAGATTCATCAATGTGCCAGCATTAGGGTCACAGAGGAGGGAATGTCTGCCTCTTCTATTCAGACACTGCAAAATCCAGTTTGGCCCCCCAGAACAAGCTAGCCTATGGACTGCCTTAAGTGGCACTCACCACTGACAGAGCCTCTATAGAGCTTGCAACAGCAAGGAACTGACAGGGACTATTCTGGCCATGCCTCCTCCGGTCCCCACCCCTGCTCAGAACACCCCCAGAACTGGTGGGGAACAACTACTAAGGCACCACAAGGTTGTTTGTATTTTTATTAATGGGATCTATCCCTTTAAGAACAAGGTGGAGCACTGAACTGTTGAATATGTCTGTATGTGACAGAGCTGTATGTGGGAAAATTCACCCTATCTATTCAGGGAATCGAAGAGCCTGCCTCTGTAAGCTCCAAAAAGGTCAGGATTTGATATAATACATTTATCTTTTCAGGAAGCAAGACTTATTCGTGAAGGCATAACATTAGGATGTATTGCATACTGGATGCCTTAGGGCTATGTGTGTAAATCAGCAGGTCTGGATAATTTGCATCCAAGAGTTTAAAAAGAGCTGGCTGAGGAGCCCACAGAACTGAGAATGTTGCTTTTCAATAAGTCCTGGAACAGTGGGGGGGAGGGGTACCAGAAGACTGGAAGAAAGCTAATGCTGGGCCAAGGTAAACAGGATGACTCTCATAATTACAGGCCTGACATTGATCCCAGGCCATTAGAACCTCCAGGGCTGGAACTATGGGGGTTTTGGGCTGCTGAAACCTCTGCATTGCCATAGGAAGCTTAGGCTAGATTCAACTGGGAGGACTCTGTGAGGCTGGGATTGGCAGGAAGTACCATCCCAGCAGGACCTGAGTGGTGGACCCTTACAGCTCACTCATTAGCCAGTGCCAATACTTAAATCAGAAAGCCACTAAGGAGAGCTATCACAGCAACACCACAGATTGCCTATCCATCTCTGCACCATATCTCTTGTGAAAGAACCTAGACTCCAGATTCTAACCTCTGTTTGTCCTTGACTTCACTATTCGATTGCTGTTTATAACCTGGCACCCAACCCCATTCTTCTGATAACCTGACCCTATCTGATACCTCTCTCTCAGTTCACCCTCTGGCTAGTCTCAGACTCTGACCTACTGATAACCTGACCCAGCCTTCCTCCTGACGCCTGATTCTTGGTCTGCCCACTGGCCTGTCTTGGACTCTGTCCACCAGGTACCTGATTCGGACTGATTCTCAATTCCTGCTCTAACCACTACATTTGGCTGCCCATGTCTCAGATTGCTCAGACCACCTTTGCCCCCCTACCCCAATCCATCCATCCCCTCCACTGATGATGGAAGAGGCAGACTGCTCTTCCACCAGCAGCTCCCTGAGGGCCCAGGATCTGCAGGACCAAGTCACCTGTCTACAAGAGGAGAATCTCACACTACAGACCCATGTTTGCAGTGTGCACTCAAAGTACAGATCCTGCACAAGCAACTGTTTGGTCACAGATTCAGATGGCACGACTCACTGCCAAGGCGCACTCACTGGGAGAAGCAGAGTCACTATGTGCCTGAACAGACCATCCATCACCTGAACCGGTCCCTGTGGTGCCACTGCCCAAACACTTCAATGCCAATCATGAGAAATTATGGGGTGACCTGAATGCAGGCTGCTCTTCCTGCTCTGCCCCTGAGTGTACCCCCACAGACCAGACTACGGCGGGACTAGTAGTCAGCCTGCTGTCTGGTGAAGCACTTGATTGGGATTCCTCCCTGTTGGAGCAGAACAGCCCAGTGCTCTCCAACAGGGACGCTTTCCTGCAAGCCTTTGCGACCATCTTCAATAGCCTGTATCACATCCACTCTGCATAGGTGCCCTCCGGAAGCTTCACTGGGGCAAAGGCCAGCCACCTCCTACACCACCTATTTCTGACAGCTTGTGGCTGATGCTGAATGGAATGAGGCAGCCCAACTTTACCAAGTTTGATGGGAGCACAATGATGAGGTAAAGAACGAGCTAGTCCCTCATCAAAAACCCCACCCACCTAGACATCTTTATTGGTCTTACCCTGTGCATTGACTCCTGGCTGTGCAAATGGAAGGAGGAAGAGAGGGATGGACTGACACCTCCATGCCCTCCCTCTACACCAATGCCTGTAGAACCAAGTCCTAAACCAAAGCAAGTTGACCTGAGTCACCAACATCTGACCCCGGAGAAGACAGAACGTCAACAACAACTGAACCTGTTTTTACTGTGAGGGAGCAGGGGGTGACCAGTTTGAAAGAACTTGGGAAAAAGACCAGCCCAAGCCCAGTAGGGGGATACAGCCTGGGAATCACCAGACCTCCTTGCTCTAGAACCACCCCACCATCATCAAGTCAATCCAGTCCTCCAGCATTTCCAGCCCCCAGTGCTCCAGCTGGGGCTGGGGCCACATGCCACCCGCCCTCCGGGTGCTCCTTTGGGGCTGGAAGGCTAGCCACGGGACTAGGCTGGTGGCCACGGTTGGGGGTGGGCGCTCTGGACTCCAGAAGGTGGGGAAAGAGCAGGGCATCGGGCAGAAGGGGCGGGGCTGGGGGTTAGCCTCTCCCAGCAGCATTTCACGCATCTTCCATGCTGATCTGGGAACCATGGCGCCTCCCTGCATTCCCAGTTGCTATTACAGTTCCAGGTCTTGGGGCAGGTGCAGCAGATTCCCCAACAAATTAGCAATGATAGACTCCAGGGCTGCTGCCAACTTTATAGATGCTGAGGCAGCCAAAACCCTCCAGATCCCTCTCTAGCTGAAACATACACCAGACCTGCTGGAGACGATTGATGGGTCACCCCATAATCTTAATGGCTGTGGAGTGCCTGACCAATATGACTCAATTCATTCCCTGCAACCAGCTGCCCTGTGCCAAGACTACTGCCCAACTCCTACCAATATGACTCAATTCATTCCCTGCAACCAGCTGCCCTCTGCCAAGACTACTGCCCAACTCCTACTGAACAGCGTGGTTCAGCTCCACAGACTCCCAGACCACATAGTTCGCCCAAAAAGGCTCACAGTTCACTTCTCACTTCTGGTGCAAAGCATTCAGGCTGTTGGACGGCTGCATACCAACCTCCCACAGATGGACAAACAGAATGGGTGAACCAAGTACTGGAGCAGTACATGAAGTGCGTTGTAAATTATCATCAAGGTAAGTGGTCTATGCTCCTGCCATATGTCAAGTTTAATTACAACAATGTTGACCATCCCTCTACAGGTTAGAGTCCCTTCTTCACTAATTACTAGTTCCACCCTGGTTTTCACCTGGTGCCAGAAGCCTCCCCAAACTCTGCTGCCAACATCTGGGTCCAACAGATGCATCTTATTCAGGAAGAACTCAAGAACCACTTAGAAGAGGCAAAGGAGGCCTACAAGAGGCATGCAGACCATCGGTGACTAGAAGCTCCAGTATTTACAGTTGGCCAGAAGGTATGGCTCACCGCCAGACACGTCCAGACCAGGCAACCCTCCCATAAATTGGACCACGCGTTCCTGGGATCCTTTTTGAATATGCCAGCAGATTAATCTAGTTATCTTCAAACTCTGTCTTCCCCAGTTTTCCATGTTTCCCTTCTGAATTCCTATACTGAGAACTCCTTCCCTGACTGAACCACACTGCCACCTCCACCAGTCAAAATCCAGGGTCACAAGGAATACAAAGTGTGTGCCAGCCTCAATTCCCGATGGCTGCCCATACTATCTGGTGGACTGGGAAGACTACAGCGCCAAAGAATGTACTTGTGAGCCTGCCTCCCACATCTACGCCCCTGACCTGCTGGAAGAATTCCACCAGGCTCACCCAGACAAAGTTGGGCCTGCACTACCACAAAAGGAACCCTGAAAGAGGGCATGATGTTACAGTCTGCAGGGCTGGAACCTGGGACCATAGGGATTCTGGGCTACTGATGCCTCTGCATCACCACAGGAGGCTTAGCTTGGGCTCCCATGGGAAGACCTTGTGAGGTTGGGCTCAGCAGGAAGTACTGCCCAGCAGAACCTGAATGCAGCCTCTTACAGCCCACTGATTGGCTGGTGCCAGTACTTAAACCAGGAAGCCATGAAGGGGTGTCTGAGCAACACCACAGATTGCCTGCCTGTCTCTGCACCACACCCTGCTTGTGATTCACCCTGGATTCCAGTTTCCAACCCTGTTTTTTTTCTCAACTTTGCTATTCGATTGCCATCTGTAACCTGGCACCCGACCTGATCTCCTGGCAATCTGATCATACCTGATGCCTGACTCTCAGTTCATCCTCTGGCCTGTCTTGGACTCTGTCCTCCCAGTAACCTAATCCTCACTGCCTCCTGATATCTGACTCTTGGTCTGCCCACTGGCCCATCTCAGACTCTGACTTCCTGGTACCTGACTCAGCCTGACTCCCAACTCCTGCTCTGACCACTAGGTCTGACGGCCCACATCTCACTTGTGACATGGGAAAGATAACGGAGCAGCTGATACAGGATGTGATTAAAATTGAAAGGATGGTAATGTAATTAACACAAATCAATATGGGTTTATGGAAACGAGATCCTGTCAAACTAACTCAATATCTATTTTTGATGAGATTACAAGTTTTGTTGATAAAGGTAATAGTATTGATGTAATATACTCAGAATTCTATAAGGTGTTGGACTTGGTAATGCATGACATTTTGATTAAAAAACTAGAAAGATACAAAATTAACATGGCACACCTTAAATGGATTAAAAACCGGTTAACTGATAGATCTCCAAATTTAATTGTAAATTGAGACTCATCATCAAACAGGTGTGTTTCAAGAGGGGTCTTGTGGGGATTGGTTCTTGGCCCTATCCTATTTAACATTTTTATTAAAGATCTGCAAGAAACCATAAAATCATCACTCATAAAGTTTTGAGCTGACACAAAAATTGAGGGCATGGTAAATAATAAAGAGATGTCACTGAAACAGAGCAGTCTGGATTGTTTGGTAAGCTGGGCACATGCAAACAATATGTTTCTTAATAGGGCTAAATGTAAATGTACACATCTAGGAACAAACAACGTAGGCCATTCTTACAGGATGGGGATTCTATCCTCGGAAAAAGTGACTGAAAAGGATTTGGGAGACATGGTGGATAATCAGCAGAACATGAGCTCCCAATGATACACTGTGGCCAAAAGAACTAATGCAATCCTTGGATGCATAAACAGGGGACTCTCCAGTAGGAGTAGAGAGGTTATTTTACCTCTGTATTTGGCACTGCTGCAACCCATACTGGAACACTGTGTCTAGTTCTGGTGTCCACAATTCAAGAGACTGTTGATAGATTGGAGAGGGCTCAGAAAAGAGCCGTGAGGATGATTAAAGAATTAGAAAATAGGCCTTAGACTCAAGGAGTTCAATCACCATATCTATTTAGCTTAACAAAGAAAAGGTTAAGGAGTGACTTGATTACAGTCTATAAGTACCTACATGGGGAACAAATGTTTAATAATGGGCTCTTCAGTCTAGCAGAGAGAGGTATATAACACAATCCAGTGGATGGAAGTTGAAGTTAGACAAATTCAGACTGGAAATAAGGCATACATTTTTAACAGAGTGAGTGAGCAACCATTGGAACAATTTATCAGTTCTCCATCACTGGCAATTTTTAAAATCAAGATTGGATTTTTTCTAAAAGACATGCTCTGTGAATTATTTTGTGGAAATTCTCTGACCTGTGTTATACAATGGTCCTTTCTGGCCTTGGAATCTATGAATCTAGGGTGCCGCTAATGAGGTACAAAGCTTTTCACGTGCGAGTCACCAGTTTGAATCCAGCTCAGCTCAGTCAGGGTTAAAAGGTATTCCCGCATAATAGATGTATAGTGGCCCCTATGTGTCAGACTTTCCCACAAAGTCTCCCCATGGACTTCCTTATGGCACTGGTCAAGCTGACCACTTAGAAGTGCAGGAGAAGAAAGATCACCGATAAAAATGCCCTCTGACTGTGGGGCTATTTTCCTGCCTTGTACCAGTTTTAGATTCATCAATTAAGGTCTGATGGGACCATTTTGATCATGTAGTCTGACCTCTTATACAACACATGGTACAGAACTTCCCAGAAATAATTCCCATTTGAACTAAAGCAGGTCTTCTAGAAAAACATCAACTCTTGATTTTAAAATTGCCAATGGTTAATTACCCTCGCTGTTAAAATTTACAGCATTCCTTTGGGCAGCATCCACTGACTCCCCTTTTCAAAACTTCTTGCATCAGTAGGCACTGTGTGTGGTTCTCTGCTCGGTGTGCCCCCAACATCTTTTTACTACACCTTTCACCTCACTCCTGTGCCTAGCCCTCTTGAGTTGTCCCCCATACTCAGCTGACCGCAGTTCCTTTTTTGATCCCTGCTTTACTCTGGGGGAGGGCCCTCCCTGCCCCAGATCAAATAGACCCAAGCCTTCTACTAGCACTAAATCCACGCCATTGTTAAGATGACATTTAGGGTTAGATGCAAATTATTTAGAAATATCATAGAAATGTAGGACTGGAAGGGACCTCAATAGATTATCTAGTCCAGTTCCCTGCACTGAGGTAGGACTAAGGATCTAGACCATCCCTGACAGATGTTTGTTTCTAACCTGTTCTTAAGAACCTCCAGTAATGGAGATTCTACAGCCTCACTTGGTAATTTATTCCAGTGCTTTAATTATCCTGAAAATTCAAAAGTTTTTCCTATTGGCTAACCTAAATCGCTCTTGCTTCAGTTTAAAAGCATTACTTCTTGTCCTATCCTCAGTGGTTAAAGGAAACAGTTCATCACTCTCCTCTTTATAACCATCTTTTATTTACTCTGAAGGCTGTTATCTTGTGCCCCCTCAGTCTTCTCTTCTCCAGATTAAACAAACAAAAGTTTTTCAATTTTTTCGCGTAGGTCATGTTTTCTAGACCTTTAATCATTTTTATTGCTCTCCTCTGGATTTTCTCCAGTTTGCCCAAACCTTTCCCAAAGTGTGGTGCCCAGAATTGGATACAATACTCCAGCTGAGGCCTTATAAGTGCTGAGTAGAATGGAAGAATGACAACACTCCTGGAAATACGTCCCAGAATGAGCTTCACTTCTTTTGCAACAGTATTACATTGTTGACTCATATTTCCTTTGTGATCCACTATAAACCCCAGATCTTTTTCTGCAGTACTGCTTCCTAGGCAGTAATTTCCCACTTTTTATTTTACAGTTGATTATTCCCTTCTAAGTGCAGTACTTTGCATTTGACTTTATTGAATTTCATCATATTTATTGCAGACCATTTTTCCAGTTTGTGTTTATCATTTTGAATTCTAATCCTGTCTTCCAAAGCACTTGCATCCCCTCTCAGCCCGGTGTTGTCCGCAAACTTTAAAAGTGTATTCTCTATGCCATTTTCCAAATCATTTATGAAGATACTGAACAGAACCAGACCTAGGGCAGATCCCTCCAGGAACCCACTTGATATGCTCTTCCAGCATGATTGTGAACCATAACTACTCTCGGAGTACTTTTTCCAACCAGTTATGCACCCACCTTATAGTAGGTTAATTTAAGCGATATTTCCTGGTTTGTTTATGATACAGTCATATGAGACAGTATCAAAATCCTTATTAAAGTTGAAATATATGATATCTAATGTGATACAGCATGGCCAGAGGGCAGCATAAGAGTGTTAGCAGGGGGCCTTATTCCCTGCCAAGGGAGGAAGGTTTGCTTTAGATT
>NC_133769.1:94041344-94126595 GCF_003597395.2 Chelonoidis abingdonii
GATTAAGAACTGGTTCAGGGGCAAGCAATAGCGCCCTGAACCTACCCCAGAGAAGAGAAAGCGCGAGACCCAGCAGAACAGTACTGGCAATTTGCCACACTATTAAAACAACAAGGAGTCCAGTGGCACCTTAATGACTAACATTTATTTCGGCATAAGCTTTTGTGGGTAAAAAATCCACTTCTTCAGATGCATGGAGTGAAAATTACAGATGCAGGCATTATTATGCGGACACATGAAGAGAAGGGAGTTACCTTACCAGTGTTGAGAGGGCTAATTCAATCAGGGTGGATGTAGTCCACTCCCAATATCTATTGCTTCCCCATTTTCAAAAATGCTTGTTACCCTGTCAAGCATATTAGATTGGTATGACATGACTTGTTCTTGACAAATCCATGATGACTGTTACTCAGGACCGGCACTAGGGTTTTGAGTGCCCTAGGCGGAGGGCAATTTCGCCGCCCCGCCCGCTGGTCCCGCGGCTCCGGTGGAGCTGCCACAGTGGTGCCTGCGGAGGGTCCGGTGTGCCTGCGGCGATCCACTGGAGCCGCGGGAGCAGCCGACCGTCCGCAGGCACGACTGCGGCAGCTCCATCCGAGCTGCAGACCAGCGGACCGCCCGCAGGCACCACTGTGGCAGCTCCACGGGAGCTGCCTGCCACCCCCTCCAGCAGCGCCCTGACCCAGGGGACACCCTGGGCTGCCGGCTGCCGCGGCGGCGCCTTGACCCAGGGTCAGAGCACCTCTGCGGCAGCCGGCAGCCCGGGGTTTCCCTGGGCCAGGGGAACCCTTGGGCTGCCGGCTGCCACAGTGGCGCCCTGACCCAGGGGACACCCTGGGCTGCCGGCTGCCGCGGCGGCGCCCTGACCCAGGGGACACCCTGGGCTGCCGGGTCCCGCCAGCAGCCCAGATTCCCTTTCTGTCCTAGCAGCAGGGCTGCTCAACCATTTAAAAAAAATAGTCCGCCTAAATGGTTGCACCAGCCCTGCTGTTACTTATCACCTATTGTCTTCTAGGTGCTTACAAATTGATTGTTTGTTTGATTATTTGCTCCATTATCTTTCCAGGTACTGAAGTTAAGTGCTGTAAGGACTAGTCAGCCTAACTACAGAAAAGGGAATATTTCCCCTTTTCCAGTCCCGTGGGATCTCGCCCATCCTCCACAAATTCTCAAAGATAATGCCTAATGGCTCAGAGATCTCTTCAGACAATTCCTTAAGTATACTAGAATGTATTTCATCAGGCCTTGCTGACTTGAAGACATCTAATTTGTCTAAGTCTTAACTTTTTCCTTCCCTAGTTTAGTCTTGGATCCTACTTCATTTATACTGATGTTCACTATTGTTAGTCATCCAATCACTGCTAACCCTTTTGCTGAAAAGTGAAACAAAAAAGACATTTAATACTATGGGCATTGCTGCATTTTCTGTTAGTCTTCCTCCTCACTGAGTGATGGGCCTATTCTGTCCGTACATGCTTCTAATGTATTTGTAGAATGTATTACTGTTACCCTTTATGTCCCTACCTAGTTTAATCTCATTTCGTGCCTTAGCCTTTCTAATTTTGTCCCTACATGCTTATAGGGATTTTTTATATTCATCCTTCATAATTTGACCTAGTTTCCACATTTTGTATGACTCTTTTTTTATGAGTTTCAGGTTGTTGAAGATCTCCTGGTTAAGCTAGGATGGTTTTTCACCAGACTTCTTATCTTTCCTACACTTTGGGATAATTTGCTCTTATGTCTTTAATAATGTCTCTTTAAAAAACTGGCAGCTCTTCTGAACTCTTTTCCCTTAGACTTGCTACCCAGGGGACATTATCTACCTGTTCTCTTGAGTTTGTTAACATCTGCATTTTTGAAGTCCATTCTCTTCATTCTGCTTTTTTCCTTCCAACTATTCCTTAGAATTATGAACTCTATCATTTCATGATTACTTTCATCCAAGCTGCTTTCTACCTTGAAATTCCATCTTCCAATATGCAAATGAACTCATTAAATAATTTACCTAAAATTTCACACATGGATCTGCACCTATGCAATCTTCCTTAACACCCCATCCCATTGCAAATTGCATGTGTCTCTCTCTAGTGGCTGGAGTCCAAAACCTTGCTACAAAGGATAGCTAATGTTGTATCTCTTTCAATCAGTAAAGGCCTGTGATTTTGATGCTGACGTTCCTGAGTGCTAGTCCTCAAGTCATATACATACGGTGAAGTTGGTAACTGCAGTATCTACAGCCAGGGGTCCATTCACCTGACTGTAGGAAGGAAAATGGATGCTGAAGGGAACCATGAGTGAACCTATGAATGTTTTATGCAAACTACTATGATAATGTATTGGTGGCCTACATTTGAGAAGAGATGGGGTGTCCTTGTATTATTTGGAGATACCCGAATCCAGCTCCCACAGATCCTCAAAGGAAGTAAGGAGCTGGTCACCCTTTGGTACAAGGAAGTCCTGAAGAGAGAGGGGTTAACTTGATAAACACCTTCACCACCCTCCTCCTTCCCAGTTTAGTCCAAGAGTCTCCAAACATGTCCTACCCTCTCCCATTTCCTCTCCTTGGTCAGAAGGATGATCACCAGCTTGGGGTGCATCTGGTAGCCGTCTTCACTGAAGGACAAATTCCTCCCTTCAAAGGTGACATTAATCAGGTACCTAGAAGAGAGAAAAAAGATAGAAGATTTTAAACACATAGGAACCACACACAGAACAAGGATCTACCTCTCTGACCACAGTTTAAATGAGGGTTGAAGTGACACTGCAATGGACTTCAAACAGCAGGGAGGGAATCAGGGAGGGAACAGGGGGAAGTAGCAGTGTCAGAGGGGTAACAGGAGAGCAGTTACTTAAGGAGTTGAGAGAGACAGACCAAGGCAATCTCCAACATGTCATTATTGGTCGCTGTGATAGGATGATCACTTTCCTCTCTGGCTCTTGTGAATTGCCGTGTGAGTAGTACCCATCACAACCACATTAGTGCGAGCATGCTCACAGTACTTAATTCCCCCTACCATAAAGGGCATGAATATTCTGCATGTGCTCCAGACCCTAGTTCTCCCTATCTCTCAGAAAGGCATCTCCTTCACATATCATTGAAAGATTGTGATGGGACGGGGGTATGGAGGTGGAGATACTGCTCTCATCAGCTGGCCAGCTAATGAGGCAGGGGACTGCAGGGAGCACAGTAAGGAAAGTGAGATGCACCTGTAGGGGCCCTATTCAACTGCCATTGATATCAGTGCACCTTTTGGTATTGACTTCAATGGCAGCACAACAGGGCCCAAAGCAGCTCTGTGAGGAATAGGATTAATTCACAGAATAAAGGCTCTCATAGCCAGTTAAAAGTGTCTTTCTCTACGGAGGGAATAGTTCATTGTATGTAGTGGGATCAAACAATAAAACTCACAAAGATGACCAGCCAATCAAATCACTGGACCACCTTCTCAAGATCTCATCTGGTCTATAGCAGGTGTCTCATTGCTGAGCAGCCCAGTCCAGTCTTGGGCCATCCCATAATAAAAATGGTCTATTAAACAGACTGGGCCTCATACTCATTTACACTAAGGCCACTGTGCACCACTGTCAGTGAAAAGGCTTTCAAGGAGACATAGCTTGCAGTTCTACTCACTTTAAATCTCCTTGACACTGCCAAAGCATTTTAAAGACGGCTTGTTGTATATGAGAATCAGGTCTATTATTTTTAACCATTAGGATATCCAAATGATGTGTTTTATTTTGAAATGACACTGGGAGTGAGGGAGAGGATAGCTCAGTGGCTTATAAGAAACCTTTGGAAGTCTCTCGTTTGTATATTTCACTTCAACTCACTATCCTGTTCCCGCAGAACTAGAATTTTTCATTACACACCTGCTATATCACAAGTAGAGTCACATCATCGTAAAAGCTAGAAGTGACCATCTTATCGGCAGGGTTGTCCCCAAAAACAACTTCTTCGGTGTTTTGTCCAGTCTCATTTTAAAATTACTCAAGCAGTGTTTCTATCACCTACATCAAAAGAGTCTTCCACTCGAATACACCCCTGTGACACTGGCAGACCAGATGCCAGTTCATGCCTAGCATCCTCGGCCTCAATGGAACACTGACAAATACACAGCTGAAATCAGCCTGGCTCACTTGTGTCTTAGTATGGTTCAAACAGATATTAGAATTATAAATGTGTGGTTAAAGTTTAGACTTTATGGAATGCTAACAATCTCACTTGCATCATCTCTATCCAATACTGTAAGAAAATATTTAAACATTTGTATTATAAGCCTCTACGACTGTGTAAATCACAGATAAAGTGCTGAGCTCCAATTGACAGTGTTATATCCTGGCTAACAAGGAAGGCTCATCAACATCAGATGAACTATTGTGGAACATTAAAGAGGACAAAAGACTGTTGACTGCTTTCCCCACCACCACCCCCATGAAGATGGGACATGCAAGTGAATTTCTCACATCAGCTGAGTTTGCAGCTGAAAGCACAAGGGAAGAAGAGAATAAAATACCCTAACAAGAAGGAACTGTATCTCATGCCTGATTGGACTCTGAGGGCAAGATTTCTAGGCATAAGCAAAGGATCCTCAACTGCTTAGCCTGGGTTAGTCCTAAAAGACATAGAGCTTGCTGATCATAGAAGCCTCTATTATCTTTTGAAACTTAACATTGGAACTCACTTGTGTATGTATGCTTGCCTGTTTTAACCTTATAAATTACTCTCTGGCTTCCTTTTCCTATTTAATAAATCTTTACATAGTTCATTATAGGATTGGCTACAAGCATCTCTGGTGTGAGATCTAAAGTGTAATTGACTTGGGATAAATTACTGGCCCATTGGGACTGGGAGTAACCTAACTATGGCTGTGATTGTCCATCTAAGGAACCATCTTCACAAAGGTCCGGTTGCCTGGCTGGCAAGTGCTCAAAGAGACTGTCTGTGACTCCATGTTAAAGCCATTATAGTGCCTGAGGAGATTACACCTGATCATTGGTTGGCAAAATCTAAGCATAGAACTCACAACCAGCTCAGGGTTTGTGCCCTGTCTCTTAAAAGTCTGCCCTGAGGTTGATATTCACTCTTGAGCCTCTGCAGGACAGCTTAACAAACACATTTTGTTAGGAAATGTTTCCTGATACTTAGCCTAAATTTTCTCTTTAATTGCACTTGAACAATCCTAAAAAATCCCTCTGTCTTTGAGCTATTTAAACCCTCCGAACATTTTTAGAGGATTACCATTACTAACCCCATCATAATTTAACCAAATGACTATATACACAATCAGTCAAGTTTTTATAAAGCAACTAGTAATTTGAGGTGCTTCCCTTGATGGGTGCCCAATTTGAGTCCAAAGGTTCTGATTTTCAGAGAGCGGGTGCTTATCATTTTCTAAAATTCAGGCCTCTTTTATGATGAGTTCTGTTAGGCACCCAAAATCACTAGTCATTTTTTTAAATCTTGGCCATGTAATGTATGGAACATTTCCTCATGCTATAAGTCCTCCAATCTCAGAACCACTTTTCTTGCTTTTCTCTGAATTCCCTCCAATTATTTTGCATCATTCTGGTACTGATGTATCCAGAACAGCACATGGTATTCTAGGTGAAAGGCTCCCTCAGAGCACCAGAAAAATTGATAAAATCCCTTCAGTGCGAGGCCAGCATGAGAACTATTTCAATGTGGGTTAAGAGGCAGCTTTGTTTCAATGTTTAGAAAACAGTGGCAAAAAAAAAAGAGATTAACTATGCATCAGTATGAAATATTTTTCATAACCTCCCAAGAGCAATAACACTGGGGGAATCTCCTTCACCACAGCATGGAAAGTTCATGGAAATCAGCAAGAGCTATTTGGCAACAGGGTTTCTTTTCTTTTTATTTTTCATTGCAAAGATCAGAACCATAATACTAATTAGGGAGGAGTCAAGAGTTATACCTAAAGCAGCACTAAAATCCCTCTGTTTCACACTTTAATGACTGAATTTAGTCTCCAAAATTGGTATAGAACTCTTCAGGGAGTTCTCTTTCTAGCCCTGTAATAACATATTTACCAACGTTTACAGGGGGAAATACTTAAACGTGCTCCCTCCTGGAAACGTTGCCCTGCTTTCCTTACATTTCTTAAGATACTTGTATCCAAACAACTACTGTGCAGCACCCATGATCTCCAGACTTGGACACAGACTTGCACGCTCTAATAGTATCTCTGATATAGGCCACTTTTGAAATGTTAAAATTAAACCCATAGTCTTTTTCCTTCATTGGGATAATGAACATTCGCTACACCAAGATTAGCCAAATGGATTTGCTTAGATCTGTCGGCTACTTCCATTTTCTGTTGTTGCCAGCCTGTCTCCCTGATTCAAGAGCTCTGTTTGGCATAGAGATCCCGGGGACCCAGGCAAATAGGCTGGGCAGCCAAGGGTATGGGAGGTGGATGGTAATGTGGAGATGGGCTTCTGGGTGTGGATATTGGTTAACAGGGATGAGAGGCTGAGCAGGGATGCATGAGAGACCTGAGGGAAAGGTGGCTTGTGTGAAGGGCAGATGGGGGCCTGCAGCTGTGTAGACAGCCTGGGGTGATGGAAGCCCAGTGCTTCTGTATCAATGTATTAGTGTCTGAAAGGTTCCCTAGCACAGCAAGCCAACTGTGTACAAGACGGACTGTGCTCACCACCATGAGCATGCTAAGGGCCCACACATTGCATTGCTGTCTTGGTATGTGTCCCAAATAGCCCTCGTCTCCTCCAGCCAGCTGCTCCCAAGTAAGACCTACATTCTGCCAGAACCCCCCCAAGAACACCACCTCCTGCGAGCAAGGAGCTGAGTGGGAATGGGGGTGAGCAGGGAGATGGCTCAGCATGTCTGCACTGAGGCACTAGCTATGGAGGGAGGAGACATGTGTGCAGTGGGTGGTGGATGGGGGGTGAGGTAATTCAGAGAAGATGAAATCATGGTTGTAGGTTGCAAGAGTTGAGTGAGTAGTTAACTAGTGATGTCCTGGGAGTTTTTAATGCTTTAACTGATGATACAGGCATGTGAACAATCTTAATTGCCTTTTAACAAAGCTTTCTGTTTGTTGGAATAATCATAATACATGCATTTCTCTAGCATCTAATTTCAAACATTAAAGGGTCAAAAATCCTGCCTTCATTTACATCTTGTGCTGCCCCTTTGGGTTCAGTGGAGCTGCCAAGAGTGCAAAGGCAGAATCCTTAGGGGATTAAGATGCACACAGTATTATCCTCATTTTACAGATGAGCAAACAGGAACAAAAAAGGTAAGTGACTTGACCCTAGTCACATAGCAAGTCAGTGGAAGACCCCATAATAGCACCCAGGAGACATAACGCCTGCTCCTGTGCTCTAACCACTAAGCTACATTCACTTTCCTTGATTTGAGATCGTCAGCACTGCTGTTAATGATGAGTTGTTCCAAAGCCTCATGGAACAGGAAATAGAGCATTAAAATCATACAGAATGGCCAGTTTGGGACTCGACGGTTGTAGGTGAGTTACTAGGACAACTTAAATGGCTTCGGCTAGTGACGGAAAACACATGGGGAAATTAATGTTTTTAAAGAAAAAAGTTAACTGAACTTTTCTGAACCTCAGATACAGGTTTGAAGGGGATGAATTTGAATGCTGAGTTAACCAGTTCTGCCTCTTGTCTCTAGTTTCTTGACTGTGGATTCTTTATTCCCGAAGCTACAGACAAGGTGAGCTGAATTGGAAAAATGACCCAGCTCAGCCAGTAGAGGTCTCTCTACAACACACCACATGCCCACACACACATGCACCCCGTGTCCTGTCATTCCGTGTTACAGTTAGAAGCGATGAACAGCCAGTCTGAAAACGGCACAATCATCCCAATATCTGCTGCTTTCCCTAATTAGGTACCTCATAAAAATAAAACCACCACTCCATTGGCCTCACCTTCTCAACAGTCCCACATCTCTTCATCCAGTCCTTCCCGCATCCCTGGGACAGTTAGTCCTCAAACCCCCTTATAGTGTCACCCAGCATTTCCATCCACACTCAAGATGACAGTCAAATCATGTAGTTAACAAAAGAAAACAACCCACCTCCCCCCTCACTACTGAATCAAACCTGAATTCCCCAAACCTTTTTGAAGGTTCAAAGTCATTTTGGATAACACCCTTCCCATACCACCTTTTTACACTTCTAACAACCACTTCTCTGCTTCTGGATTTTGATGAGGGCTCAACATGCTCAAATATTGCAAAAGTGTTCTCATGAGCATTCCAGGCCCAGCTGGAGACATCTGAAATCTCTTGAGACAGGCTGTGATCATGAGCTATCAAGTCCAATTACACCGACCCACAGTCTAGATTAGTCTCCAGAAGCAGAGCTAGGTAGAGAATCCTGTCCTCCAAAAATATTTGAGATATCAACATTTTTTGACATCTTAAATTGGGATGAAAAGCAGGAGTCTCAAAAATTTTCACAAACTAAAAAATAAAATAAAATAATTACAAATCGGTCTGGGTCACTTCAAATGTTTCATTTCGATTGCAGATGGGACACTGGATAGGGTGGGCCAGGGCTTTGAGGTGACACTGAGCATTCTGTCTCTCAGGTGCTGGGCTGGCTGGTTCTTGCTCACATGCTCAGGGTCTAACTGAGCCCTCTGTGTAGGGTCGAGAAGGAATTTCCCCCCAGTTCAGATTGGCAGGGACCTTGTCGGGGGTTCACCTGCCTTTGCAGAAGTGCAGGCTGCTTGCCAGGAATATCGTTCCCTGCCATTGCAGGGGCCTTGAGCACTGCTGGACCCAGGTGCCCTCCTGCTCTCTGCCTGTAGCATGTAATAGTCTACTCTCATGTGGGCTATAATATTTTGGTCTCATTTTCATTGTTGGGTTTAGTGGGTGGGTGTTGGTGGCCTGTGTATCCAGGAGGCCAGACTATATGATCTGGTGATGCCTTCCAGCCTTAAACTCCGTAACTCAAAACATTTTTTTAAAACAAAAATCAAAAAAAAATCTTTTTGTCTGAATTCACTCAAATGTTGACATGCTTTCAGTTGAACAACTGATTTGTTCCCAGTATTTCTTCTGAGTTAAGTGATTTGTTCACTTACCTTGGTTCACAAAAAGTTTCTGTTTTGACGAATCAGCATTTTTGCCCAGAAAAACCAAACAATTTATCAAAAAATTCCAGACCAGCTCTACTCCTGCACTTCTGGTGCTTAACCCAACTGATCTGCCAGACCTTTTGGAAGTTCACCCATCTTTCATTCACCCCATGCTCCACCTGCATTCTGTGCCACATCGGCTGTTGCAGTGCTGATGGCTTGTATTGCTGAGAAATGCAGACACGTCTGGCTGTTTTCATGGAGCATCTGGATGTTGTCAGGTGCAATTTATGGCAAAATAATTCCATGTAGAAAGCCCAATCAGTGCTTATTTAACATGGTACAGGGCCTGGACTCTGCTCCTTCTACTGCAAGAGGAAACGAAACAGCAGAAGCCATTTAATTATCAGATTAAAATTTAAGGGAACAGTCTTTCACAGTCTGTCTCTCTCTTCCACTCATTCCTTTCTGTCTCTCTTTCAAATTTTCAACTGAATTTGATGAGACGTATTTTAAGGATAGAGGAAAACGAGGCAGCAAAGGGATTGGCTGAAGCATGGCATAGTGCAGGTATCCTGAGAAAAGGCAGCCAAAAAGCTGTCCAAGTTACAGCCACTTTGTGACTAGTGAAACAAACGCTCACCACTGGTTTAAGTGAGCCATTCAGAGCTAGAGGCAGCCTTGTAAAATTCTCCTTGCCTATTCATGCAGTCATCTCTATTTATTTATTTTAATGGGCAAGTATAACATCATTTTTTCAACCTCATCAATCATCATGAAAAAGGGTAGATGAGCAGATTTTGTGCCTGGGCTGGTAAAGCTCTTTAGGCTCCCTCAAGCTAAATGGCAATACAGAAATGTAAGACATTAGTTTAGTTTATATGTGCCATCAACTTCTATGTAAAACATGTGGAGCTGGTATAAATGGGTGTAGCCCCTCACTGTTTTCAATGGAGCTACACAGGTTTAGGCCAGCTGAGGATCTGGCCCATAGTTTTGATGAAGTCTGGCTTTCCTGATGTTTTATCCTGACTTGTAAAATGTTCATTTCTACCAGAAGGGACATTATCACTTATGTCTTATTGCTATTTCTCCATTATCTCCTGGAAGACATTTTTTAAAAAATGTGTGCAAGTACTTCCATACTCTTGCTACTGCTACGTGTACTTTCAAGGCAAATGGATTTAAGTATGAGCATTTTCCATCACTCCTGCAATAGAAATAAATGCAAACATAGAAGTTAACACCAGCGTATTGCATTTTTCTTCTACTTATTTATTTTCAGTGAATTTACCTCTTGGGAAAGATGCTGAGATGACACACCTGGAGATAGTGTTCATATTTATCCCCAGAATCCATACATCATGGACAATGGCAGGGCAAGTTCCCCCCCCCCACCCCCACCCCCACCCCCACAGGGCAATCCTAACTAAAGGAGACCATTCCTGGGAATGAAAGAGAAGTTCATTTTTCTGTGGCCCACACAGTCCTCTGCCCCTCCATTGAGAGCACTAACAAAAAGGTCTATCATTGGCAATTGTAATGGCTGTTTCTGCAATGTGGACGCCTGTCCATTAGGAACTGTACTGAGATGGGACTGATTTTGCAAAGGCTGCTGAATAGCCATCAATTAATAACAGATTGCAGGCACTACTATCCTGGGGAAGGATTGATGCTGATGACTTAAAGATGAAAGGACATATCATCCCACAATCTCCCTGAGCCACCCAGTCTCCTCAGTAACTTTCTTTCACCCACCAAAGAACATCCAGAGCCTGACTCTTCAGTGCCTGGCACCATGTGCAGTCATTTACCCCTAGGAAGGAATAGCTGAAAGACACTGCCTACCACGCTGGCAGACCAGGTGCCAAAGTCTCCATGCCAACATCCCCATGTCTCAGCTGAACACTGACAAACACAGAGCTGCAATCAGTCTGACTCTCCTGTGTGCTAGTATTGCTAAAATAAGTATTAGAATTATAAGAATGTGTTTAGTGTTTATGGAATGTATATAAGTTACTGCCTGCATTAATCTCACTTATAACATCTGTCTCCCATACTGTAAGTATTATTTAAGCCTTTGCATGCAAGCCTCTGTAACCATGTAAATCTTACCAGACAGGAGAGAGACATTAATTAGTATGAAATGCTGGTCTACAACAGTCAGTGTTATGGCCTGCCCAACAAGGAAGACTCATTGACACTAGATGAACTAGTGTAGAACATTAAAGAGGAATAAAGACTTTTTTGTTTATTCTCCCCTTTTCCATGAAGATGAGTAATGCAAGTGAATTCCTCCCATCAGCTGAGTTTGCAGCTCAAAGCACAAGGGAGGAAGGGAATAAAAACCCCTAACATGGAGGAACTGTATCAATATGCTGCTTGGACTCTGCAGAGCAAGGATTATTAGGCGTAAGCAAAATGCCTAGCCTGGGTTAGCCCTAACAGACATATAGAGCTTGCTGATTATATAAACTTCTATTACCTTTTGAAACAACACTAGAACTCATTTGTGTGGGGGTGGAGGTGTACTGGCTTTAACTTTGTAAATAACTCTCTGGTTTCATTTTCCTATGTAATAAATCTTTAGATAGTTTATTATAGCATTGGATACAAGCAGGGGTGGCAGGTTTGTAGAAATTTTGGTGGTACCCAGAACCCCCCATATAACTTGCCGCTCCTGGCTACAAGTGTTGTCTTTGGTGTGAGATCTAAAGTACAATTGTCCTGGGCTAAGTGACCATTGGGACTGGGAGTAACCAACATATTGCTGTGATTCGTTGTGCAATGGAACATCTGTCACAATGATAGGCTTCCCTGCTTCTACTGCCCCAGTCCTTTAAATAGCCACCAGAACCCCACGGAAGCAGCGAGGCTCCAGCGGCTATTTAAAGAACCGGGGCAGCAGAGGCAGCTGGAACCTCCCGCTACCCCAGGGTTCTGGGGACTATTTAAAAAGTCCAGGGCTCTCACTATTTCTACTGCCTGAGCCCTTTAAATAGCCACCGGAACCCAGGAGTAGTGGTGGTGGGGCTCCGGCAGTTATTTAAAGGACCAGGGCAGTAGAAGCAGTGGGAGCCCTGGATTTTTTAAATAGCCCCAGAGCCCCACTGCTGCTACCCCAGGGCTCCAGCAGTGGGGCTCTGGTGGCAATTTAAAGGGCCTGGGCTCCAGCCCCTGCTGGGACCCCCAGGCCCTTTAAATTGCCCCCTGGGGAAGCCGGGCCACCCTGGTATGGCGCACTGGCTCTTGCCAATATGCCGTACGGGGGCGTACCGGCTTACTTTCACCTTTGGGTAAAGGGGTGGGGCTGCAAGCTCCAGCAGCTGTGTGGCATCCTTACACAGCAGCATGGTAAGGGGGCCACCCAGGGCTGAGAGGAGGGGTTGGATAAGGCGTAGAGAGTGGTTGGAGGGGGCGGAGGCTATGGGAGGGCAGTTAGGGGCTGGGGAACAGGGGGGTTGGGTAGGCGTGGGAGTCCCAGGGGTCTGTCAGGGTGGTGGTGGATGGGATTGGGGCAGTCAAGGGACAGGGACTGGGTGAGTTGGGTAGGGGGTGGGGTCCGGGGGGCAGTTAGGGTGGAGGGGTCTTGGAAGGGGGTGGTCAGAAGACAAGGAGTGGGGGGTTAATGGGTTGCAGGTTCTGAGGGGGGCAGTTGGGGGCAGGACGTGGCTTAAGGTCAGATGGGTGGGTGGCTGGCGGGGTGACAGGCAGGTGGGGCTTGAACTCACCATGCAATTCCCTACCGGCTCTTCGGCGGCACTTCCACAGCGGGTCCTTCACTCACTCCGGGTGAAGGACCTGCCGCCAAAAACCCGGAGCGAGTGAAGACACCCCTGCCACCAAACCACCAAGGATCCAGTAGGGAACCAGTTCTTAGGATTTTGGGAGCTCATCGCTGGTGGTAAGACAGAATTCAGAGCACCCAAGGGGACTGTCTGTGACTCCATGTTCATGCTTTGTTATAGTGCCTGAGGAGTTTACACCTGATCATTGTTTGGTGAAATCACTCACAGCCAATTTGGGGTTTGTGCCGTGGTTCTTAACAGTTTATACTGAGGTTGGTATTCGCTCTTGAGTCATTGCAGGACAACTTGAAACTGCCACCCTGATCTGGTAGTATTTTATATTCCTAAATGACAAGGGCAAGGCAGTGGAGAATGAGGCCCTTAGTCAGAGAAGTAGATACAGTTTGGGATGGGAAGATCTGATTTAGAATAAACAGCAGGCTCAAATCTTCACTTCTCTCCTCATCCGACCAAAAATAATCCTGAAACCCAGACCAACTTCCCCCAAATGCAAAGACCAAAGTCTTTTTTGAGTAACTTATTTTTACAGATATTGTCCACACCAAAGCTGACCAAAAAGTGTCTTTCAAAGTTGTTCTCAGTGGAAAAAATGGGTTTTCTACTCAAACGAATTTTCACAAAAAGTGTCTGCTTTCCATGGAAAATGTCAGCTTTACATTAAAAAAAGAACATCTGAAAATTGAAAAGATTTTGGCCAAAATACAGAAACTTTTCATTTGGAAATCCCACCAGAGTGATATGTGAAGGCCGTGGTTTGGGTGCCTCCTACCTCCATTCTCCTCTATGGACCAGGTCCCCAACCAGATTTCACGTCCATGATTCAGGGTGGCTGGCCAGCGACCCCCATGACGCACTGCTGCAGCTCAGCAACAGGGGAAATAGGAGATTCACTCCATCCTGGGAGCCCTAGCCAATGCGCAGCAGATCTGGCTGAAGCTGGAAAGTCCTATAAATCTCATGGAAAATAAGCCCATTCTCATAAGCTTTCCTAGCTCCAGAAGTTTAGATTAACTGAGCATCCAACACTTCAGGGTTCACCCTATTGCTCGTATGAAAGAGGAACTTTAGACAAGGGGCAATGAAGCTGGTTAGATGAAATATGAACAAAACAAAACCATCAGCCAAAGCAGGGCTCAAGCCACACGCCTTTCAGGTTTTAAAAAAAAATTCTGGCTAACTAATTTTTGGTTTTAAATGTTATTTTTCATTTCCAAAGCTGCCCCTCCTTGCTCAGTCAGTAGGAATGAATGTGCTAATACATCACTGTTCTCCTGCACGTTTCTATCCAAACTGGAAGCTGGAGCACTGGAAATCTATTTCTTTTAGGCTACACTGGGCAGCAAGAGTATGGAAAAATCACGTTTGTCAGAAGGCCTGTCAGTAGGCAATAATTACTCCTTACCAAACAGTTTCCTGACATAAGGCAAATACAGAAAGGCCAAGACATGCGCTTCAGATCTATTTATCATTCTTAGGTCTTCTCTACAATACACAGTTTTGTCAACTAAAGTCAGGTTTCACTGACAAAACAGCAGAGGTGTACACCCAATAACGCAGCTCTTGATGATTTAACTCTCCTGCTACACTAACATAATAAAACCACCTCGATGAGCAGCATAGAGCTTTTTGCGACAAAGTTAGAGTGACACAGTGTCAATGTAGACACTGCTCTTGCTTATGTTGCCCTAAGGGGCATCCAGGAGGTGTCCCACAATGCCCATCATGGCCAGTCTGGTAAGCAGTTTCTACTCCGCTGCCCTGCAGCCAGGAACACAGGCATGCGCCCAGGGCCGGCTTTATGACCCACAGGGCCTGATTAGAATACTCGATGGTGGGGCATCCAAAATGCCACTGAAGAGCCCCAGAGAAGACCCCCTGCTGCCAAAATGCTGCCGAAGACCCCTGGAATGGACCCCCCACTGCTGAAATGCTACCAAAGACCCCCGGAGTGGGGTCCCCTTAGGCGCGGGCATGGGGCCCTCTTCGGCGCGGGGCCCGATTCCGGGGAATCGGGTGAATCGGCTTAAAGCCAGCCCTGCATGCGCCCCTCCCCCTTTAAAGCCCAGAGAATTTTTTGAAATTCCACTTCCTGATTGTTTGGCATGGACAGCTCACATCACATCTTCCTAGCTGACAATGCTGGCTTTCCGAAGCAAACAGGCTCCTCATGTACACCAGAGTTGCTGTATCTGTTGAGTCTGTGGAGAGAGGAAGCTGTGCGGTTGCAGTTTCGATACAGCCATAGGAACTTTGACATTAATGAACAGATTGCTTGTGGCATGGATGAGAAGGGGCATTGAAGGGACACACAGCAGTGCAGTGCTAAGATCAAGGCGCTGAGGCAGGTGTATCAAAAGGCAAGGGAGGCCAATCATCGCTCTGGTGCGGCACCAAAAACATGTCTCTTCTACAAGGAACTGCACACCATCCTTGGCAGGGACCTCCACCTACACTGCCAAGAGCCCTGTGGATACTTCAGGGCGACTGAGGCAGTGGCCAGCACAGTCAGCCCTGGGGATGAAGTTGTGGATGAGGAGGTTATGCTGGAAGAGGACGTGAGACAGGCAACAGACTCGTCTGGAGGCATGGTGAGCCAGGACCTCTTTTTGACTCTGGAGGGGTCTAGCCAGTCCCAGCAGTATGGTTTTGGGGTGCCTGAGGCAGGAGAGGGGAGCACCGATAAGTATTCCTTTTGCTTTGATAGTGCACAGTTACATGTGAATTAAGGGATCAAAATTAACACTAAGTTCCATCTACATCTGCGTCATATTCACCTGTGCAGCTATGCAGCTGGGGCCCTGTAGAAAAGTTGGTTGATGCACTCCAAGATCTCCCCGGAATCCTCCATAGAGATCTCTAGGAAACTTTCCTGCAGATACTCTGCAATCCTCTGCCAAAGGTTCTTTTGCAGAACTGTTTTGTTTCTTTTGCCATTGTGGGAATCTCTGCCACACCAATCAACAACTACTTCTGCAAAACCCAAAGCAGCACACAGGCGACCAACATACAGACCCGGTCTGAAGTCACACATGCAGGAGCTGCATCCTTGCATCTTCGGTAACCCTCAGTAGTGTGATTTCAGCTTCAATCACTGCTGCCTGCGGAAAATGATGCCAGTATTCAGAATAGTGTCCCTAGGCACTTGTATTGATCCCCTTTTGAAACCATCCAGACCCTTTGTCCCATCTTGAACCACCCCAGGACAAACTCACCATGCTTAATGTTGTGCCCATGCTTTGTGCTTGCCAAGGGAAAATAAGAAAGAGGTATATGCAACTTTTATGATCCAAGACTGTGAGTACAGTCACAATACTGACTCGGTGTATTGTTTCTACAGATGTGCCCTTGAGGGCCAGCTCCTACACACTGGTGGATTGCCTCCATCAGATAAGGAGGAAGAGTAAGAAGGACATGTTTCATGAAGTGCTGCAATCGTCAAATCAGACCAACAGCAAGCACAGAGTATGGAGAGAGACAATAAATGAAAACCTAGAAATGGATAGTCAGGAGAGGAAACAGGGTCAGGAGCAGATAATAAAGCTCATGGAAGACCAAACAGATATGCCAAGGTCCCTGACTGTGCTACAAGTGGAACACATGCATGCTTGACTCTCCCTGCAGCCCATGCAGAACTTCCTTCCTTGCCCTTCCCAAATTCCCTCCCCATATTCCTCTCATGTTCTCGTCCCATCACAGTACCCCTTGCACATCACCCTTAGGGACATTTTCCATAACAACAGCTGGACTTACACACAGATGTGAGATCCTCACTTCAGCGAGCTTCCGCTGACGTGCACAGGCAGAAATTGTGGAAAAACAACATCACTTGCCTCATAACCTAAGTTGTGCAGAATGCAATGCCATCCACAGCCTCAGGAAGATTTCACCCTGACATTTATCATTCAAAGAGGCTTCGATTAAAGGAGGTTGTCTGTTGTCATCGGAATCAACCGGTCTGACTACCAAAAAGGATGGCCACCAGACAGACTCTCCAATACCAAATTCTACAGGCCACTTCCCTCATAGATCCACACCTGAGGAATTACACTAAGAAACTGCACCCATCTTTAGTCTCAGGACACTCTCCCTTACACTAACACTTAGGAACAAATCAACATTCCCTTAGAGCCACCAATTCAGAGATAATTATTTCGTACGTGCTATTACCAAGATCCACAAACCTGGACATAGATCACTGGACGCCCGCATCATCCTCGTGGCATTTGGCACTCTCATCTGATAGAACTGTCTGAATATGTGGACTTCCTGATCTACTCAAACTCTATGCCACCCAGCACTCCCAGCTATCTCCGTTGGACATCAGCTTGATTCTCTGTTAAAGAAAGAAAGAAGCGTGTGATCAAGTTGCGCAGTATAAGATCGATAGAACGACTCCTGTGTAAATATAGCCACCAATGACTCCTAAGGTCGACACTATGAAGAATGTGTAGAGTAGTGACTCGTGCGTACGATAATAATTCAATAACATACAGAATTGTCTACAACTATCGCTGTACTATGTGAAAGCCGAAATCAGTCGTATTGTCACCTTCGAGACAAATGGAAGTGCCACAGCTACTAACTCTGGAATTGTCGAATGTGCGTGAAAGTCTGATGCACTTATCCTCACTGACACAAACGAATACCCAACCGTAAGAACTCTTTACAGATGATATCGGAATAATAACGCTCAGCAGATAATCATAATCTCAGTGACGAGCCGCTTCAATAGACTTTACTTCGTGGTCACACCACAGTCGCAACGACAAATCGGGTAGCCTAAGCGCCACGGAATGGATAACAGTGATGTGATGGAGCCAACATGTTGATGGACCCTGAGCCTGGACGCAACGCTTCCTCCTCTTAAAGTCCGGTCCACCTCATCGCCCGTTCTCTAACTTAACGCATACAATTGATGGACCCATCGGTCATCCAGTCTTCGACCCATGGGAGGAGCACTCTTTGGCGAGAAATAAGATTCCCGTAATAAGCGTATTATCAGACAGTCGTTGCCTCTACCACATAGACTATCAGATCCACCTACAAAGCCAAGCTACTCTGATAGTCTACACTGTGCGTGTCAGGTATGTCCACTTCTTTAGGGCCCATCAGATAAGTGAAGTTAAAGTGTATGGATCTCCAGTTAACGCGCTATCGACCTGCTCTTATAACCCGGAATAGATTCTCTAAACCAATACCCCAACTCATGGCTCTGTAGATACGCTTCATGCCTCCAGCTAATCAGCGCAGTCCTGCCGAGAGAACAGCGGCAGCCACATCTCATCTCTATTGTCGCTATCTAACCTCCAAGCTACTGAGCGGATGTACCTATCACTCTGCATCTCTGCGTCTAAACCGCCGGTCACGGACAGAGATCAAACACA
This sequence comes from Chelonoidis abingdonii, assembly GCF_003597395.2. Classification (NCBI taxonomy): domain Eukaryota; kingdom Metazoa; phylum Chordata; order Testudines; family Testudinidae; genus Chelonoidis; species Chelonoidis abingdonii. The sequence continues at coordinate 94,059,634 of NC_133769.1, forward strand.
ACTTACAAGACTCTCCGCACATAGCAGGTTTCAAGACCTACTATATCCACGTGCGCATAAGCGTCACAGTGAGATAAGTCCGATAAAACAGAAGTGGCAACAGAGCGCTAACACCATGTACGGCAGTAATACAACTGACCTCAGTGCGACAGGACCAATAAGCGCTACCAGGAATAGGAGAACCAACATAGACTCCACTGCCAGCGGATCAAACATACAGTCCCCAGCTGAAACACCGCTCCAACGCCATTCGATCTAGGATCTACAAGCCATCCTGGACAGAGTGCAATCCTATACTACTTTTCACGACTGGTCTGGGTGGCAGGCCAGCTCCTTGTCCAACAGACAACCTGCCAACCTGACAGCATATTCTCAGGCCGAATAAGCGTCAGCACTATCTCAGCACCGATGAGTTAGTAGCAATCCTACCGAGGGTCAGAACTCGAATCCACGCGAAGAATACTAAACAATCTGTGAGAGAATGGTGTAACTAACGTCTAGCGCAGCACCATCTCTACGCAGCAGCAACTGCAACCGTCGACAGCGAACCTTAAACAGCGCTGATCAGCCACATCCTGATTGCACCGTGGTGATCATCCTCTCTGGCAGCGGGAACCTGAAAGTGTCATCGAAACATAATCGCTGAGATAGTTAGTGTCGCAAGCAATAGACAACTATGCCATAGCCGAACAGTGGCCTCTGCGGCGGTGTACGGGCTGAATGCCGTCGGAGCCAAGACATGGAACAGTCCCTACGGAAAAGGGACTATATAATAAGGACACAACTCAGAGTATTAGGAATGTCAATCTCAAGCTGAAAGAAATCACTGAATAGATGAAACACTGTCATATCTTGCCCTGGGGCACACACAATAGACAGTAAGTCTTACTAGAAGTTTGACGCGATCCTTGCATAGGCGAAAAAAAACCTAATCGGACGCAGACTTCAATATCTCTGGGGAAGAGCTGCTGGACAGTCTAGCTTGCACGTTCAGATGCTGCAAATTTGACTAGTTATCCAGCTCAAAGGATTAAACAGAAGTATCTGGTGAATGGTGAAACTAGCGCATGCAGGCATATATAACAAGTATTCCTACGTCTTCCTATGGTCTTTTATCAGCCAGTGCGAAGAACTTGCTTAAGATAGAGGGCCCATCCTCACTAACATGAATTTAATGACTAACTCTCATTGTTAGTGTCTACTAGACTCCTGCGTTCTGCCTTGCTATTTACTAATATTTACATGTAATTGTACACATGCAACCCTGGAAGAACAAACAAAATTTCGCACTTAACCTATGGCAATCCGGCACGGAAGTTCGGGTTACTTCCACCCATATAATAAGCTCTGTGTAAGAATGCTGACTCCAATATGGTACATATGTTAGTGTCGATCTATACCGGTGTGGGGTGCCACTAGGATTCTCTAGTGTAGAGCTCGCTGTTGCTTTAATATCACAGAATCCAGCAGCTGTAATCACAGCTACCGTACCGTAACTAGAGAACATACATGGTCGTCGCACACTTGCTTCTAGTGGTCTCTTGTATAAAAAATGTGAGTTAAACTTTGTCTCGAGTGATGTTGCAGGTTATAGAAAATTTAGAGTCTTACCAAACCTTATCTGATTTCTATGTGAGTCCTAGCTGCTAGAAGAGGGCCTCATCCTCCCTGATTAAACTAACCTTGTTATCTCTAGCCTGCTTCTTGCTTGCATATATATACCTGCCCCTGGAAATTTCCACTACATGCATCCGACGAAGTGGGTATTCACCCATAAAAGCTCATGCTCCAATATGGCTATTAGTCTATAAGGTGCCACAGGACTCTTCGCTGCTTTTACAGATCCAGACTAACACAGCTACCCCTCTGATACTGCTCACTGTCATGTCCTCTGTAAGAAATGTAAATTTGTGTATTGCAGTTTAATAAAAATTTAGGCTTACAAAGACTATGATTATTTGTGACCTACACATTATTGGGGCTCATTGTCAAAATGCCAATTCAAAGCCTCCCTGATCTGAATAGCACCCTCCCTCCCCTCCCTCCTGTCAAGCCCCTGTAAAAGGCCAAGTGTCTGGCTGTTCCAAAACAGCTGCCAGGCGACTGACCTCAACACTCCACTCATGGGAAAACATTTCCCCCTAGGCTTCACAAATGTTATGCAGAGCACCGCTGGCTGCTATGACCATGGAACTATTTTCTTCACTGAGGTCTAATCTGCCAAAAAGCAGCACCAGCGACCCTTTAATGTGCCAAAAGTACATTCTACAGTCATTCTGCACCTGCTGAGCCTGTTGCTGAAGCACTCCTTGCTGTTCTTAAGGTTTCTGGTGTAAGACTTCATGAGCCACGGGAGTAACGGGTAGTCTGGATCTTCTAGGATTACTATGGGCATTTCCACATCTCCTATTGGAATCTTCTGGTCTGGAAAGAAAGTCCCCATTTGCAGCTTTCTATACAGGCCAGTTTTCCTGAAGATTCATGTGTCAAGCACCTTCTCTGACCATTGATGTCAGTGAAATGACCCGGGTGATCGACTGGCGTCTGCAATACCATAGAGAAGTAGCCCTTTCTGTTGATGTACTCCATTCCAAGATGTTCTGGGGCCAAAACTGGGATATGTTTGTCATCTATCACTTCACCACAGTTAGGAAATCCCATTGTCGCAAAGCCATCCACTATTTTCTGCACATTGCCCAGAGTTACAGTCCTTCGTAGCAGGAGACGATTAATGGCCCTGCACATTTGTATTACCACAACCTCCATGGTGGACTTCCCCACTCCAAACTGATTCAGACTGGAGTTGCCAGCTTCCACACAGTGATTGCTTCTCCACCGTTAGGGCAGCTCTCATTCTGATGTCCTTGCACCACAGGGTGGAGATGAGCTCCACACAGAATACAAGGGAGGTGGCTTCACACATACAAACATTCTGCAGCCACTGCTCATCATGCCATACCTGCATCACAATCTGATCCCACCACTCAGTGCTTGTTTCCCGAGCCCAATAGTAACAGTCCACCATGTGCAGCTGCTCCATGAATGCCAATATCAATCTTTAATTGTTTCTTTCCATGGCACACAAAAGGGCAGACAGCATGAATTCCTGTTCACATTCATAGCTCATAAAATACTGCAGGATCAGCCGCATTGTGTTCATAACTCTTGTAACAAGTCTGGTGAGAAGCGCAGGTACCATGCTTTCAAGCAGGGATGGTGGGCACAAAGTTTGTAGGGGCAGCTGAAAAATGGTGCAAAATGCAGTCAGAAGCCATTGGAATTACGGGACAGAGAAAATCATGTGGTGGTGATCCAGTTCCCATGATGCACTGTGATCGATTCCCAGAACTCCAGGTGGGAGAAGGTGGTGATTTGCATCGTGGGATAGCTACCCACAGTACACTGCTCTCTGTTGGTGCTGGAGCACCAACTGTGGACACACTCTGCCCACACAAGGAGGATTGTGTGAACATGCACAAATGATGTAATTACGGAGGTTTATGATTGTCGACATAACTTAACTCGACTTAACTCTGTAGTAACATGGCCTTAGAGACCAATCATGCAAACACTACCAGGAATAACACTAAGAAAAGTCACTTTGAAGTCACTGGGACTATTCATGGCAGTATTACATCAAGTAGTAAGTGTCTGCAGGATCCGGACCATTGATATGTTCTAGGTGCCTACCATCATGGTATCTAAGTACCGGAATGTTGTTGTGTTTATCTGGAACTCATTCCAACTTCTGAGCTGGAAACCAGGGCCAGAAATTTTGTGAGCAGAACAGATTTTCCTCCAGAGATTTCAGGTCCTTCTTCTTTCCACTCGGGCTATTAAAATCTGCCAGAAGACATTTCCTTCCAGCATTTCGGTGCTGTCTGGAACTGAGCAATGCTGAGGCAGCTCAGGAAACTGAAATAAAGCATTTTTTTAAAAAAATCAGCAAATTAAATGAACTTTTTTCAACCCATCAAAAAACATCTGGGGGCTTTGGGTTAGTAATCATTTAGCTGACACCAAAAACGTACACTGCACTTTAAAGGACGTAGAATTTGGTGTAGTCACTATCCTAAAGGGTTCACCAAAGAAGTCTTGACTCAACATTACTTTGTCTGAAGTGGTGCATCCTCTTTTTAAACACACAAGGTAGCATGGTGGTGGTTTAAATCCTTCCAACATTTTCATTGGGGAGTTGATTAGAAGAAACAGATAATCGCTCTGTCAGTACTGTGTGGGGGTTAGAACTCTGCTGTTCCTCCTTTGTCAGAGGACCAGTTCTTTCTACTCTCTCTATCTTCCACTCTCTCTCATCTCTCCCTCTGTGGGTTGATGTTTCCATGGAAACGTGTTCTTTAATGCCTCTGAAATTACATTGCCGTTTAAGTATTAACCCTTTCCTGGCCAAGGCGGGCCGCATAGATTTTTTTCCCCTTTTAAAACGTCCTTGAGATTGTTTTGTTAAAGAATTAGGGAAGCCTCATTCCTAGTCCTGAGAAGACAGCACATCCAATATTCATCTTACAGTGGATGTGGAGCGGTGTGTGCTGGGTGTAGGGGTGGTAGGGATGCTGTGTCTACAGAATGATCTGATTTAAGATTTTAATTATACAACTCACTGATTTTATTTTAATTTTTATGTAAAACCACTCTTGAAATGTCTCTCCACACTCAAACAGGAAAAATGCTTGTAGCAAAAGAAGTGGAGAGGGAGAGCCAGGAAGAAACAAAGCTGAGAGCCCTCAGGCAGCGAGGCGACAGCTTGGGGAAATATCAGGGCAGAAGCACTAAATCAGTTGTAACAACAGTGGGCAGCAGCATCTTCATTGCAAACTGTCATAATCACAGCCATCTCCACTCTTTCTCCAGCCAGCCTCCTCTTCCTCCTCATAATCATGCCCGTAATTAGCCACTATATCCTTCACTGCCACTCAAACTGCCATCGTTATGTTCAGGGCAATCAATGCCCTCATCATCACCAGCACCCTCATCTCTGCTTCTTCTCCTGTTAACATCATCTTCACCACCCAAACGTCTGCCATTGTCCTCACTAGCATCCTTATCACTACCACTGTAATACCAGCTGTCACACTCACCATCAGCTCCAGCACAGCCGCAACCCTCTACCCCTTGCCTTCATCACAGCCACCCTCATTGTGTCATCTTTATAACTCTCCGCTTCTGCAGGCTCACTACTGCATAACCCTCTGTGGGGGTCTCTGGTGCTCTGTGGCAACCACATTTGGCCCTAAACCAGTCCCTGCTGGCATGCCAGGTGAACCATGGCTCAGCCAAGCACTTGAACTGCTAGGGCTCTAGCAGCTGATGGGTACCATTATGCGTTTCTCCCACCACCAAACTCCTCCCAGGGCTCCACACCCTGTCCACCCTCCACAGAACCTTCCCCTCCTGGCAATTTATGTCCTTCCCCAACAGAGGGACAGGGGCAGCAGCACATTCACCCTCGGCAGACTCATCACCATGCTGTCTGCTGACCTCAGCAGATTTATCACAGCTGTAACCTCTGTTGCAACTATACCTGCTGCCATCCTCCCCATGATCTCAATCACCCCTGTAAAAATTAGTGAGGTCTACAAGAAAGAGGGTCAGCCATGGAATCTGTGGCCCTAACTCCCCTTTCCAGACTTTCAATCCGCTTCCTGATTTCACGCACTCCCTCTGTCTGCCCACAAAGTCACCCAGCCTGACAACTCTCCCAGCCATGCCTTTCCAACTACATCACCCATATCCTCAAAAGACATCTCTCTCGCAGCAGAGCTCTTATGCTGGGCTCCCAGTGTAGCAGTAGAATGAAGGCGAGTGCTACTCTAAAGTGAAGAGCTATCCTTTGGATGATAAATTCAAGCAAGGTCTTTTTTGCCTGCCTTTGGCAGACTCTCAAAATGAGAGTTAGAAGTAGTTGGGAATTTTTCCATCAGAAAATGCTGATTTGTCAAAACCAAAGCTTTTCTCTAGGAAGGTTTCACAGGTTCAAGACAGAATTTCTGGTCAAACCACAGATAGCAAATACCCCAGGGGTTAATGCACTCATCCGGGGTGTGGGAGACCTAGGTCCCGCTACTTGCTGTCCTTGATTTGGAGTAGGGAATGGATCCAAGATGTCCCACATCCCAGGTGAGTGCCCTAGCCTCCCGCACACCCACCTAGAAAGCCAGCCTCTCCCTCTGGCCCAATGACTATTTCATTTTTTATACAAAGTGGAACAGCTCCAACAGGAGAGACTGAGACTGACTCTACTGCCCAGTGAACTTGGCTTCCTCAATCCCAGGTGAATGGCCTAATCACTGGGCTATTTGCTGTACTGCAGTAGAGTTGTCTGTCTCTCATTTTTCATGAAAAATTTCAAATGGTCTAATTTCCCCCAATGCAGAATTATAACAAAATTTAAAACCTCAAAGTTTTGTGAAACATAATTCTTATTTTCCAGACAATCCTAGTTACAGGTATACTGGGCCCATTTTGAAAAGAGCTGGGACAACACCAAGGTCCTACCCAGGGTTCATGTGTTTAAATCATTTATACCACTTCCTGGCAGATAACCTGTATGATTAGACTCTGTAAAATGTAGTGTGTGGTGGTTTGTAGGAAAGACACTATGCTAAATAAAGTTGCCTTCTGTCTCTCAGTAAAAGACTCCGATGTCTGAGGCCGTGTGAGCTACTGCTGAGTGCAGAACGGCTGTCATTTGCCTACATGGTCATTGCACTCTCAGTTTCTCACTCATTGCTCTTTAGGATCAATCCCTGGAGTGTGAAAGGTGCTAGAGGAAAGAAAATATTCATTTCTAAGTGACCAGTTCAACTCCGGTCCCAGATTGGTAGTGACTTCAGTGTTTTTCTTCTGGTTGATGTTCAGCAGCCTCTCTGAAACACATTGACAGTCTCTGTTAGACAGATGTCCACAACAGCACTCTAACTAACTGGGCCTCTTTTTTGTCAGTGTCAACAAAGAGACCAAAGACTGAAAGAGAAAAAGCTCCCCAAGAGCTGGTCCATCTCAGTGGCTCTCAAACTATTGTGCTGGTGACCCCTTTCACGTAGCAAACCTCTGAGTGTGAGCCCCCCTTATAAATTAAAAACACTTTTTTATATATTTAATGCCATTATAAATGCTGGAGGCGAAGTGGGGTTTGAGGTGGAGGTTGACAGCTCGCGACTCCCCCATGTAATAACCTCACAGCCCCCTGAGGGATCCCAACCCCCAGTTTGAGAATCCCTGTTGTGCGGAGTCAAGGCACATTGACAGGCTAAGGGGGAAATGGGAGGCGCCTGCACTCCTGCTAGGTCATGCCTTACCTCATTCACAGATAAAGAACTTCAATCTGCAGGGGCTGCCAGTCCATTACCTTTCACATGCAGTGAATTAATTCAGTAAAGAAGGAGACATGAAGGTGCAGCATTGTGATATTACGATTTTGGAGAAGAACATTTTTTAAGTTTCTAATATTACTAATGGTCTAATCAAAATGCTGTAATTGAAAGTCTTCTCCTGTATCCCCACTGCTTCATGAGGAAGAGACATACATGTCAAAGAAGTAGAGAGAGAGAGAGAGAGAGAGAGAGAGAACCAAATTCAGCCACAAAATAAGGAGGTGCAACTTCACTGAAACCACTGGAAGCGGTTCCCGCTTAGTCCAGGAATCAATTTGGCCCTGAATTACTTCTCTGCTCACTCCCTGGAAAGAAGTCAGTCTTAAGAGGTCTGGATTATGATATTGGATTCCTCATTAGACGCTCATGAAGTGTGGAGATTTGATTTAGGTAAAGAGACAACATTTGGAAAGGTTTGCCTGAATCTCTTCACTCTTCCCTCCCTGGTAGTAAGACTTGAAAACTGCCCCAGAACAAATCTTTCCTCAGAAGATTTCCAGGCTTCCTGGGCCTGGATGGGTAGGGAATGCCACAATTAACATCTTTCCACAGTTATTTTGGTATTTCTGATTTCCAGCTCCCAAACCAGGAAGTGTGACCACATCACAGGTGGAAACAGGGGATGGGGTAGGTGGGGAATATGAACTGAACATTCAGAGATTTAAAAATAGCACTAGGATTTGGTCTGAAACAGGCAAAGGTTTGAGACTAGTTCCGATTTGTCTCAGAACCAGTATCTTGTTATATTTCATCCCTGTAAAGTACACTGTAAACACCATATGGCCTTATACTGCAGTAAATAGTAATGCATAATCTGTACCAATTTCATTCTGCAACACTCAATTTAACATTTCACAAAAGCAGACACCGTGGGGTAAAATTTTCAGGAACACCTATGACACTTTGGGACCTAAATCCTATTGGCTTTCAATAAGACAGGATTCTAAATGCCAAAGACACTTTTGAAAAAGGGACTGTAATCTTCTAAATCACGTAGGTGCTTTTGAAAATTAACCTCACATCATGACTGAGCGTCCCTAATTCTTGAATTCCCCTACCCAGCCTCCCATCACCTTCTTTGAAGAGGGCTTCAGAGTCCAGGACAATAAACCTTTCCCCACTACAATGGGCAAGGCTTTAAAGAGGCAGACAGAACTTCCATCCCCAACCACCCCCGGCTCTGATGTTAAAAGAAAAAGCAAACTATGAACTAAAAGAAAAACATGTCTGGAATTTGTGGTGAATTATAAGTTTTCCATGGCAACGGGCATCAGAAAGGGAAGAAGGAGAGGGAAAGAAAGACAGAGAGAGAGAGAGAGAGAACTGAGAGATAGAGCACACTGTGCTGGGTAATGTTCCCATGGCAACTCTATTACATATGCAGCCAACTGCCAAAGTCAAGATCTTAGGAAGGGTGTAGGAAGGAGTTGTGGGGTGGAAGAGAGGAGGGGACAGGGACTGAGTACCAGTTATCTGGGTAAGAGAAGCCACCTTTGTGGGCATGCATCCCCCTTCTCACACTCTACAAGGAAAACATCTCATCCTTTGTGGATGCTAGGAAATTCACATAGACCTCTTTCCTGCAGCTCTGAAAAGACTGGTACAGTCACCTCTGCCAGACTGAGCCAAATTTGGTAGAGCTGTGGAATGTAGGAGGAGGGAAGTAAGGACCTGAAAAGAAAGAAAGAAAGAAAAAGAATTTTCCCATAGCCATCAGTTGCTTTCCACTTTTCTGGATCAATTTGAACCACGCAGATGTATTTGCTTTCACACCCCAGATGGTCGAGGAAAGATGATGTCATTTGTAATCTCTGAAATTGAGATGGAAATGTTACCTCTCTGTGAAGTTAGCTACAGAAACAAAGAAATAGGTTTTCATCTGATTCAGAGTTCCTCAGCCATCCCAACTTACATAGGACTCTCCTAATTTTGAATGTGCCTATCCCACAGAACACTGCAAATGTCCCAAAACATCACTGACGTCTCATACAAATGTCACCATATTGTGGAAAAGACAAGAATTAGAAGGCATTCAACAGATGGAATTGAAGCACATAATGAAAAGTGATGAATGCATCCTCTAACCCTGTCCTACAGTACAGGAAGGAAGGACAAACCTGTGAAATTTTCTTTTATGCTGTGTATTTTCAATGCCTGCAATTTTCTGCCATAGGAAGTCATTAAGAAAAGAACTTAAAGGAGATGGAAAATTTTCATGTATAGTTGTGCCTACAAAGATAAAGACAATCAGCTCCATGTTTTAGGATGTAAGCAGATTGCTGCATAAGTCAGGACAGAATCCACCGCCGCTCAACTGCACCTCTGGATTTTGGAGGAAGGTTGTCTTCTCCTGCAGTATCTGTTAGCACTGGGCTAGTTTGTGGGTCCAGGCTAGGGTTACTGTGGACTGGATTTTGAACTCAAGGTAAGGGTAACCTTGGTGCTGTTTCATGGGTTGGGATAAGTGTTTGAGCCCCAGTTAGGAGTGGGGCTGGGACCAGTTCCCTGACTAGGCTTAAAACCCAGCCCCAACTCTCAACCTAGCTCAGTCCCAGAAACTGGCTCCGAACTCTTCCCAACCCAAACTCTTCTTCAAAAGGGATAATCCCCTTCCCCAAGCAGGAGTGCATCAACAGAGTTTTGAGTTCACAGACAAGATCACTTCTTCAAGAGCTCTCTAACTTCAAGTTCCAAACGGGCACCACTAGTGTTCTATTAGGAAAATTCTCAGCTAGGAGCACTTCATTGGGCAGGGAGCAAACTAACAGGATAGCACCTAGCAAAGGAGACAGCCCTGAACATTTGCCCCTCAGCCCCACAATCATTATTACTTCTCAGGTGAACAATCTGCCAAACCTAGAGAGGCTCCTCTGCTGGTTCAAACATTGATTCTGGTCGTACTTCCCAGTCTGGGTGTACAGGAATGAAAAGGGGCAAGTGGAAACCCAAGAGCCTTCTTTTGGCTGGGAGTCTGGACTCAAATACCTTCCACCTCTGAATTCATTTTTTTCCCATGCCCTGGCTAGTCGGTACTAAATGCGGGGCTGCCAAGCTACCAGACTGAAGAGTAACACATTCTAGGCTCTGATCATCAGCACTTGACACTAAGGTTTTATTGGTCATAAGTAATACCAAAGGGGAAAATCTCTCTGGAAGACCAATTCCTATTGGCTACTTCTGACTAAAGGATTTACAATTTACAACTCATGTTGAACTTTTTTATCTGTGTATTTTTCTTCCCCCTGCAGTACATCACAGAAATTGGGTTCTATCTAAATATGGACCTGTATTGCTTACAGGAACTCCACTGGCACATCCATGGCATCACTCCCTGTCTCTAAGGCAGACCTCCCCCCTTGCCCCATTCTCTGTTGATGAATTGGGTCCGTCAGCTTGTCAGCTCTCATTGGGCTCTGCCTGACTTAAGTCCACACTGGGGCAGTGAAAATCTGTTTGTAGTCAGCTCTTCCAATAGCTCGAGATGAAGAGGGGGAGCTGACCCACTCCAAAAAATGCTGCCTTTGCTGGCTACAAAAAGTTCACAGATGATGTTGGTCTCAGAGAATGGTTTACGTGAGGGTCACAATTCTTTTTTATGCCTAGGAAACGGACTTCCCAGTTGGGCCCCTGAAATTCTCTGAAGTGCAAAGCCAAATGTAATGTTGGAACTGCCATCAAGACCAAGAGTGAGGGAAGGGGGCTGAAGGAGGGGAGGTTATAAAGTGGTGGTTGGATGGGGTGTGGCTCAGTAATGTGCCCAAGGAATAATGTTGCAAGCATCCCTGACCCCCTAAAGTTGGAAATGTCATCTATCAAGCCCACGATCACTCCATCCAGACCAGTTCTGACAAGGAATAGCAGGGAAGGCACATATAATGACTAGCTATGCCTCAAGTGGCTATAAGCGGTAAATTTTCAGGGTACATCAAAAAGCCAATCATTTAAAATAGGATTCTTTGGCCCATTTTTTTAATGTCTTAAAAAAATTAATTGTCTGATATTACTAAAAATCCCTTTCAGAGTCTTTGCAGAAAACCAAACGTCAGGATATAGCAGCGTAACCAAACTTTAGGAAAATAGCTTTCATTGGAGAAAAATGTGAGAGGATTAATTCTAATATAGACTCAGGCTGCCATAAGACTACCACTCCTCCCCCCTCAGTTTATTCTGCCATGAAAAACTGTGATGTCACACTGTGTTTCTATGACAGCATTGAGATACTATGAAGAAGGAGGACACATGGGCAGCTGGGTAGATGGGAGAAAGACAGACACAATTGAGTGCAGCCCTTAGAAGGTGATCGTGAATTTTACTTTCATGCTCAATTAGAAAGCAATATTTGTTCAGGCCCTGAGAGGAGAAAAAAGTGGATTTCTGTGCCTAAGGGAAATGAATGCTGGGTACTGTTTGTTTCCACTAGAATGCCTTGGTGATGCCACACTGTAAGGTGAGTAGAAGATCACCTCTCATGACTGATGTCACTAGAACATATGTGATGTTTCAGATCAACTTCCAAAGCATTCCAACCAATAAGACTGCAATATGCAACTGAACTGACTCATCATCAACTCTGTGATGATTGGCTCATCTGTTTCACATGTCACAATCACCTCACCCATCCCTCCCCACAAAAAATGAGTTGTTCAGAGCCATCCTGAAATCAAACCATTGATGTGAACATCTGCTATGAAGTTTTCAAATTACTCTGAAAAGCAGAATGTTAAAAATAAATCTAATAATAGCAATGATGGGATTGGGGGGAAAGGGTAGAAGGGGGCTGGGACCAAGAGAGGAAAGAAGTGAAGAGAGTGAGGGGGTCAGAGAAAGCAAGAGGAATGATCAGGGCTAGGGGACATTTTGCATCTGGTTTTAATAAAATTGGAACAGTTACAAGAAGTTACATGAAGTCTCACAAGAAAACCCTGATTCTGTGAGATTTCCAGCTCCACTTTACAAGTCCAACAGGAGTTAATACTTCAGCTAAGCATTCATATATTGGGTGCTGAACTGAACTTCTAAACTTTTTGAGATCCACTCACTGAAGAGTTGTCAGTTCCTCATTCTTGTCCCTCAGGGTAGAGCCCCACTGACCATGACATCTGTGCTACCTCCCAAACCAGGGTAAAATGAACAAGTCCACCATGAGTGGATGGCCAAAGCACAAAGAGGCTGGCAAAGTGCAGTTTGGAAACAGCACAGCCACCAGGTGACTTCTAGGATACAGCAGAAAAGCAGAGGGATGCATGACTCCTGCTCCCACAATCCCCCTGGATGCCTATAGATATCCTACAATGTGCCACAAAAAATTGCTCAGAATGCTGTGAAGGAGGGGAGGCTGTATAAGGGATGCCGGGCTACCTTCCCACCCCACAATGCTCTGCAATGAGTGCAGTGTGGTGCTCTGTGGACACAAGCCTTGAAATGAAATGTTGCTTGCACCAGTGGAAGCGCAACAGTGTGAGTGAGCACAATTTAAACAGTTCTATCGATGTCACTAAATCACTAGAAGCTAAACCAGAGCAGCTTTTGTGTGTACACAAGCTATGAGCATGGGTCTAGAATGAGTCAGTTAAAAAAACTGGCCTGTTATTAGCCTAGCTGTTCTTCCCCATTCCAAAAGGCTTCATCTTTCTTGCCAGGCAAAGCTTTTACACCCGTCTGCTACTTCTCATTATTGATAACAGTCCATAGAGATTGCCACGCTGGCACAGATCAGTGGTCCATCTACTATAGTATCTTGTTTCTGGCTGTGCCCAATGCCTGCAATTTCCTCTCATCACCCCTATTACCATCATTCTGTGCCTTATTTTGCAACACTGACGATAATCAACTTGGTCTGAAGCATGGGGGCTGATAGCTCTTATTGTTTCTATGCAGCCTAGTATAACTACTGAAGTTAGTCCTATTCAGAGAAACAGTTAATCCTTTTTGGAATCTTGCTAAGCTATTTGCTGCAATATTCTCTTACAGCAGCAATTTCCACAGTCTAATTAGACACTGAAAAAAATGTAGTTTTTCCTTTTATCCATTTTACATTTGCTGCCTTTTTACTCCATTGAGTACTTGTTGTTCTTGGGTTATTGAACAGGATGTGACAAGGGCAGGGACGGAACATGCCAATAATTTACACTGACACGGGGAAAGCACATGCAACCTCCCCCAGAAAAAGGGATGGAATCAGCAGGGAAAATGGGAAACATTCATGAAGGAAGCTTGGCCCCATAGGAGATGGGGAAAGAGAACCCCTCCAGCGTGCATCAGAGATCACTAAACATCAGAGGAGGAGTGGTGATTACACAGGGATAGGTGTCGTAGGACTAAGGCAGAGATAGATAATAACTCGCCAAGATTAGATGGATTTGGGGCCTGATATTAAGAGGTGCTGAGCACCCACAGTTACAACTGGAATTGTGGGTGTTTAGCACATTGGAAAACAAGGCCTGTTGTTTTCAAAGGGAGAAGACCCTGCAGTGAAAGACCTAGGATAGGCTAAAGGTTGAAAACAACCATTTGGAATCAGAGGCTGCTGATGCTAGGCCCAGTGACAGCCCCATGTCCTTGGGACAGAGGGGAGATTTTGGAGGGAGAATGCCATGCAATGAGATGTAGACCAACCAATAACTAATAAATGGGGGGATGGTATCAGCAACCGCCCACGTGCCCATAGCCTCCAATGAAGCTGTTGCCAACAAGTCCTACCTGGGGTGCTCTCTCCGCACCCACACACTCACTCTCAATCTGCCTTAGGTCAAAGTGGAGTAGACATCTACAATGTGGGAAAGGAAGAATCAAGCAGAGCACTGCTGAGAGATGCTTAAAACAAGGTGGGATTCGTCCCATTCACATGAATTAAAATTTCCTCCCCCTCCGGCTCTGGAGGCAGCTTTCCTGATACCAACTCTTCGCAGTCAAAGAGTGACAACACAGCAAGTCCATGAGGAGAGAGAGGAATGGGGGTCCCAACAAGAGGGACAACTGGGAAACAGCATCCTTCCCTTCCCCTATATTTCTGCCTCCTCTTCACAGCTTTCTATGTACAGTCCCCTCTCCCCCAGTGCTCGACTAGCTCCCCGTAGCACATATTCTCTCCTCAACACTCATATCAGTGCATCCTCCAGCCCCCACCATTGGTAGCCTTTTTACTCCAATTCTGTGCACTTCTCCAGGGCAGTAAGGCCCTTTCCCCATTCTCCCTTCCTCCTTGCCTTTGCCCTTCTCAAAGCGGCAATGCAATCTCTTTACAGTACTGATCAGTCTTGAGAGCAAAAGCACTGCTAACTCGGTTTAAAAACAGAATCAGTGCTGTAACAGGAAAATCCATTCTAGCTCAAAGAGGCAGAGGGAAAGGGCTAGCAAAGACGTAACAGTGAGCATGGCAGAGAGAGTGAGATGAACAGAGAGAGAGAGACAATAGTGCAATATTTAGTTTCTATTACCCAGATGTAAATGGGTTCATTGCCCTGCCACAACTGACAACTGCTGCAAGCTTGTCCAGAAAACCCTAGTGAGAATCAGGAGGCTGTAGTGTCCTGCATAGCTAAAGAGTTAATCCAGTGCCCAGGTACTGCTCTCTAGAAGTCCCTGATGGATTTACAACATAAATCCAAGCATAAGTTTCAGGGTCCACATTCTTCACACCATGACCAGAAGGACAGGAAAGAACCTGCCTCACTGACCATCCAACCCCCATACTGATACAGCCATATGTGCAACAATTTGATAAATCTCTCATGCATGTTCGCCCACCCACTCACACATTCTATCATATATGCTCATTCACCCACTGCCATATCACGCACCCACCACTGCCAGAATTCATTCAAACACCCACCCACAGCCACCCGGTTTCATTCACACCCAATCACAGTTCACACCTGCTCTTTCACCATTCACAAATCCGCTATTGCATGCTTAGTCCTGTTCCCATCAAAATACCTCCTCACATTCACAGATTCACTCACATAAACTCCTTCAAGTCACTCATCAACTCCCTCTTGCACACTCCTCCACGTATGCGTCCTGGGCCAAAATCTCCGCTGAGGTAACTCACCAATTGTGATAGCATTGTGCCAGAAGAGAATTTGACTCCCTAACTCACAAATATAGTTGAACACCCAGGAATTCTCTCATTATATACACATTGGCAGCACCTAGGGCCAGAGTTTCAAAACAGCTTGACTTCCACTTAGGCACCAGAATACGTGGCTAGGTTTTCAAAAGAGAGGAATCTGATGGGTGTTAAACTCTTCTGAAAATCTGGCTTGAAGTGTCATAATGGGAGAGGCTGGGTGCTGAGCACTTCTGAAAATCTGACCCTTATTTAGAGGCTTTAATGGGAGCTGAGTTCTTTTGAAAACTTGGCCCTTAGAGGCTCAGGCAGGTCAGAGCCCCATTGTGCCAGCCACCCTACAAATAGATGGTGAATGGCAGCTTCTCCCAAAAAAGGTTGAAGACCACAGATGGTCTAATAGTAAATTCTCCAAAAAAATGCCATTCTGGGTCAACCAAAACTATTTGCAAATTCAGGTCAAATTCAGCAAGTAGTTTCAGCCCAATAAAAAAAAATTAAGGAAATTTTTGAAAAAAAATGAAACCATTCATTTTGACATTTTCTAAACAAACCATTTTGGCCATTGAACCGAAAAATCAATTATTTGCTCAGTTCTGTCAAAAGCAAGACATAACAGATGGATGAGACAAACAAGTGGAGGGAGGAAGGACGAAGGAACAACAACAGGATGTTTCCGTATAGACTAGCTATGCACACAATTCGCAGCTGGTAGCAAGCTTATGCTTCTCAACAGAGCTGGGCAGAGAAAAGTCATTCCACTTTGTGGGGGATTTTGATATCTTGAAATTTGGTTTTGTTCCAATCTGGAATGGAAACCAAACATTTTTAAATTCTCTTCAAAAGGGAATGGCACCTGGGCTCCAGGGCAGTCTGCCTGGTGGGCTGCCGTAGATTCACAGGCTCTGGAAGCCCTGGGAACTTTGACTCCTGAAGAACTGTGACCCAGGACTCCCAGAGCTTCTAGGCTGTCAGCGCCCTGTCAACCTGCCAAGAGAGCTGCAGAGGATCTGGGCAGGTGAGCTGGCAAGAAACCAGGCAGGTTTCTGGAGGAACCTTGCCTGGACTCTGTCAGACTATGTCAAAATCAAAACATCTCCGTGGAACGTTTTGATTGTGATGATTTGTCGAATTCCAACAAAAAAATGTTGCATCCGAATTTTTCCATCCAGCTTTAGTTCTCAATCAAGTGAGGAGCTTTCATTCCTTTTCACACCAGGACCAGCCTGCAATCTCTCATCCCATCTTTTTGTGATCTAGCTTGGACCTCCTCCCATTTGGCAATACCAGAAGGGAAGGCTACTCACCACCCTTCCTTGACACCTGTTTGCTGCCCCCCCAGGACGAGAAAGCATTCAGTAAGCCAGTCAGTAGAGCCAATCACAAGAGGCACATTCCCGCATTCAGATAGCTCACCCATTTTCTCCTTCTACTGTTCGTGCCTCAGAACCAGATTTGTTATCTCAGTCACATAAGGGTAAATCTGGAATAACTCCACTTAACTCCATCTGTTTATGTACTTATGTGGCACTCATCTCTGTAGTGTCACAGGTGTTCTGGATTCACATCAGTGTAAATTAGGTCAGAATTTAACTCTGTCTCCAGAGAAGGGCTTTCTGCGAAAGTGTACAAACAACAGTACCCTCACTGAATTGTTAGCAAGCAAATAAATTCCATGTCACAAAGGGATCACACCAGAGAAAGAAGTCATGCTTCCAGCTCATCTGACTGTTACAGCTAGGAGCTCATGCCACTCCATAGCCTGCATCTAAATTAATTGGATGATTGCTATATTCTCCAAGATTAGGGTACTCACTGCTATAAAACATCATCATATTAGTCCCAGTTATTCCTTCTAAAGGACCTCCAGTAGAGAGCAAGGCCTGCAACTGAACACCAAGGTATCTGATCTGCCAAGAGCCATCACAAAATCTCTCAGAAGAATTTGAGTGGAGGAATAACATGGAGGCATTTACAGGAACATCAGTAAAATCAGACGGACCTCTCAATCCATTTAACAAAGTACCTGACAGTTCCCTTTCCAGAAAGGGGAAAGAGAAGTAAATACAGAGCAACGAAATTGACTCCATGCAGCCCCGCAGGCACCAGCCCCCTCTCACATCATTTCAGATGCTGAGATTGCATCTGTTTCTTCTTTTAAAAAAATAAAAATTAAAAAAATTAAAAAACCAGTATATTTAGTGCTCATGTGATGAGCTAGATTAAAAGCCCTGGAGACCTATATTTCTCCCCAAGAGAGGTACAATACTGGCAGTGACTGTGGAAGATTCCTCCACACCAGCCCACTAACATGCTCCACCCCAGATCAGATGGGGCAACCTCTAGTCAAGAGATGGTAGTTCAGTATTATTGCCCATTCAAGTCCTTGGCCTTTCTAACTATGGTGACCTTTTTTCCCAAAGGGAAAATGGGACACCACATGGGGTAGCCCGAGCCCTCATCCCACCCCCCTGGGCTGCCCAAGACTCTTGCCTGAGTCCCCTTTCCCACGTGGGGTTGGCCAAGCCCTGCCTGGGCCTGGTGTCGCTGCCCGAGTGAGGCTGGGGCTGGTGTTGCTGCTCACATGAGCCCTGCCTGGCCCCCTGCACATTCAGCTGCACCTCATTTTTATGACAAAAGTGGGAATTTGTCCCGTTTGCTCTTGCCAACTGATCAGTCCCTGTGTACAAGTAGCCCCTGGAAGTTGAGTGTTAAGAGTCTCACTGAGCTCACTGTTAATAAAGATTCTGGCAAACATGCCTACATGTGGCAGTTGTCCTGTCCACGATGGGGAGAATAATCCCTGCTGTCAAGTGCTGGCACAGAATAAAGTCCCATATTTTAATCTGCCGCTTCCCTGTAGCCCTGATCTCAGGACCTTAGCACACTAATGACCCTTTAATCATCCTGCAGAGGTCTTGGGAGTTCCTGCCTTGATCACCCCAAAGAAAAATTCTGAAGCATTTGCCCTTTCTGTCCTTCCACCTCTACCAACTAACCGGATGAGAGAGTATTGCACCTCAGCCTCCGTGATCAGTTCTGAGACTGTGACCTTGCCACACTGCTGAGCTCCTGAAATCTCTGTACAGTAAGTGGGAAGAAAAATTCCATTGCTGTTTCTCTTCAGATGAGATGTTTAATGTGTGAGACTGGTTCATGAACTGCAGCGTTAAACTTCTCTGGATGGGGGCAACATTGGAAACTAGGACCCTACAGGTTATCAGCCATGATTAAAGCAGGTAAATGAAGAGACACACAGCCCATTACAAGTTGGATTTTTTCCACTGTTTTAATTTGTTTGTTTTAAGTATTTGGCTGGTTTATTTCAGTTTCATGTTGACAACTGGCACTGGGTTTTCCTGTGTTGTGTGAATGTATTTTTAAGGCAGTGTTAAAGGTGCCTAAAGCCTGGCATGGGCACTTTTTAAAAATGTCATTTATAAAAATCAAATTTCAATAAATAAATCAAATCATTCCTCTGCCCCCAGACTAAGGCACAGGTTGAGTGCCTAAGTGTAAGGATATTCCCAGCTGCTGAGCAGACCTACCATACCTGTCCTGGGAATTGTTGCAAAAGTCCACTTATTCAGATGGATGCGGTATTACAGCTGGGGTTAGTAGCACTGCTTATTAATAATATTGCCTGACAATTCCCATTAAAAGACCCTGTTTTTAGTAACTTAACAAAACTTTAACCATTCCAGCTGAAATTTTCCATGTAAGGTGTTTGCCTCAGGCTGAATATTTCTTCAGTATTTCAGCAAAAGCAGTTCAGCTGTTTCCAAGAATGAGGCTAGAGGAAAATGCATTGCTTTCCTCATGTTAACACATTCTTGAGGCCTTTTCTTTGAAAAGCTCTAGCTCCTCCATGCTTTGGAGCAGGTATTTGAAATTTGGCCAGAGGATGGCCTCTATGTCAGGGATGTGGCTTCTCCCATCCCTGTGAAAATCTGCCCAAATTTGGTCAAGTTATAAGACTTTGAAAAACCACGATTCACATATGCTCAGTAGAGACTTGTTACTGCTTCACAGCTAAAAACATCAAATCTTCCATACATACTGAACATGCTCCAGCCAAGGGCTGAGCAAGATGACCTTCCCTGAAACTACAGCTCTGGACTAGCGTGGGCTGGACCAGTGCCAGGTCTAGGTATGGGCACCAGAACTGATAGCAAGAAGACTCTCTCTCTCTCTCTCTCTCTCGTGCTGTCAATGCCCTTCCCTCCAGTTGGACCAGGTAATGTTAATGAGGAAGCTACCCAATTCAAATCCAGGGAGGACAAGACCTGCACCTGGGAGGGGTTAGGAAATAAACTGGGATAAGAAGCCTTGGGTGAGGGAGAGACAGACTGGGACGGGAGGCAGGGGGTGGAGAGGGAAACTGAGAGAGCGAGTTGCGGCAGTGGGAGACTGGAAATGGCTGGGCAAGCTGACTGGGACCGGGAAGAGAAGCTTGAGGGGTGGAGACTGGTGTAGTGGGAAGAGAGCCTGAGACATAAGCCCAGGCTTATGTTTCAGGCTCTGTTCCTACTACAACTGGGACTGGCTAGGTAAGAAGAAAGGGACTGGGAGAGGAGCTAAGATGGGGAAGAGACAGGACTGGGATAGATTGGAGAGGAGGCGGTAAGTGAACTGTAGCTCACGAAAGCCCATGCTGAAATAAATTTGTTAGTCTCTAAGGTGCCACAAGTACTCTTGTTCTTTTTGCGGATACAGACTAACACGGCTGCTACTCTGAAACCTGTGCCTACTAGGGCACACTCCCCTCCAGAGCCTGGAATGGAATCTAAGATTCCCAATCTCATTGTTCCTCTGCTGTTAGCAAATACCTATGAAACCCAAGTGTGTCATCCTCCTCTAGTGCTGGTCTACATAGAAGATGACAAGCTACTATTGTTACTAATTACTCTGTTTGCTCCTGGGCAGAGAGCTGAGAAGTTGACCTAAGGGGTTCCAACCCTGCTGATGTACCATGTACGTGTCAATATGATGCTCCATGATGGAATTTCTGTTTTCTCAGTTTGCTTTTTTAAAACCATAGGAAATTACACACAACAAACTACTTTAAAAGAACATTATTAAAGTTGCGAAGTCAAGCACTCAGAAGTTAGGAAATGCCAGAATTAAATCTGCCTATGTAACCTTAATTTCCCCCTCTTGTACATATGTCTTATGAGACAGGCTTTAATTACATGATCACATACTGTTTTTTCGCACAGGATCTCTGCCTCATTCAGTGCACAAGTCCTGCTCTGGGTATGAGTCAGGGTTGTGTAATTAAGGAGACTGTTGTCTCTAGCACCCCTGTTTTATTTGTTGCAAAAGCTGGAAGGCGTGTAGTGAAAGAGGCAGGAGATTACAAAAGAGAAAGGATCGTCTCATGGTTAAGGTTAAGTGCTATCAAATGCTAAGTGTAGTGAAAAATCAGGTCCTAGAAATTTCAAACTGGACACCCAAAGTTAGTGGAGATTTTTAATCTCTCTGTGTCTCAGTTTCTCAGCTATAAAATGGAAATAACATCCCCTCACCTCACAGGGTGGTTGTGAAAATAAATTAATTCATGTTTGTGAAGCCCTCAGATAGTGTAGTGCTGAACGCCACAGAAAAGCCCATGAGGAAATTAATAATTCTGTCTTCAAAGCAGGTTGGATTAGTGTACAGTAAATAGGGCCAGGGGCAACACACTGAACAACTAGGAGAAACAAAATATTGTGCACTATCCATTCTGTGCACTGAATGAGGCAGGAGTCCTGTCAATAAAATAGTAGGTGATTGTGTGTGCAATTAAAGACTGTATCATAACACATACATAGTGAGAGTTCCTATTCTCTCCCATCTTTCATATCCCACCCCTACACTTTGTTCCCCAACACAGACCTTCTCTGCTATTTTGTTCATTAATTATTATTATCTATTGGGGTGAGGGTAGCACCTAGGAGCCCCAGTCATGGACCAGGAGCCCGTTGTGCTAGGTGCTGCATGAACCCAGAACAAAATACAGACGTTCTCCCCGTTTGCCCATATCCTCCAGCTTACACCTGCATTGCAGTCTATAGACCTTCCCAATTCTGGTCTGTGCTGCACAGTTACTGGAGTTTCCCTGCCTCCATAATCTGCTCCCAGCTCCCACCTGCTGTGCAGAATCACAGAGGCAGTAACTGGGGCCAGAAACGTTCCTTTGCCTCATCTCTTTGACTTCTCCACTTCTGTTTGCATTTTACAACACAAATCTCATTAATATCTTTTGTAACCCGCTCTTCAGTTTCTGCAGGCATGGAGTCTTGATCAACCTATATTTACTGGGGACAGGAGCTGAACTAACCTGAACCTTTCACCCAAAGCAGAAAAAAGATCTGAATATGTAGATAATTTCTGACCGGAAAACAGGTTAGTGTTTGCTTTTGATTTGTTTTTAACTCTTTTTTCACACTGCAGGTTTTGAGCCAGAAGCAAAAAGTACCAAAACCCACATGCAAAGGGGGTTCATAAAGTTTTTCCCACCCAGATGAAACAAGAGGCATCTCTAATGAGGAGCAAAACTTATCATTCAGAACAAAGAAGTACAGAGAACAGTCCTGTGCTGTGTTTATCCAATCCCGCCCTCCCACCTATCAATGAAATGGAAAAACATTCTATGAGCAGGCACCTTTCCCAATCTGCTCTGTCAACACAGTGCACACATCTTTTGTGGATTTGGCTTAATTAATAAAAAAAATAACTAAGATAAACAGCTGCTCAAAACCTCCCTAACATTGCTGTCTCTGGAGTCCCTTTCTCGGGACTGCTCAGCCCACACTCTAGCTCCTCTCCCTCCAGAGAGCCACTCCCACCTCCTTTGTATCCACATGCTCAGAGAATCAGTAGAACCCACTTGACTCTTTCCCAGAAGAGTTAACACCTGCTAACAGGCTGGGGCATTTCAGGTAACACTGCCAGCATATTACACCTATTACACAGAGCTGATCACAAATTGTCCAACAAAACATTTTTGGTCAGAAAATGTCAATTTGTCAAAACCTAAAGCATTGAAAGGAAAGAGTTAGGTTAGACTAATGTCTTATTTCAAAAAGTTTGTGAAAAAAAGGTTCAAAATTGCCTCAATGTCCCATTTCAATATTTTCTAAAGAAGATGTTTTGTTTTTAAATTCCAAACAATTTGTTTTGAAATTGTAGTTAATTATTTTAAAAGGTCAAAATTGAAACAGTTTTGAAAATTGTTGAAGCAAAATGTTTTGATTGACACAGTCTGAAATTTGTTTCCAGATTATTGGTTCATGAAAATTTTCAAGATTTTGACATTGTCTTTTTTTGTGATGGGAAGAGATTTTGACATTTCTAGTACTCTCATGGGACAGGAAAATCTTTTCTCACCAAGCTCTACTGTTAAGTCATCTGGTCCATCCTCATCTCTATAGATTTTCTCTCATCACCCTCAGCAAATGCAAGATTTTCCACTAGATTATATCCTTTGTCCAGCCCAGTTGTAAATTACCCTCCAACTATTCTTTCTCCCTCCTCCTTTACTCTCCCTGGCAAACAGCTCCAGCTGCAAGGAGCAATGCTGAGTTAGGAATTAACATATTAATTAAGTGCCTTGAAGAAGGGATGAGAGAAACAGAGAAATGAGGCAGACGGGGGCAGGGGAGAATAACAAAGGGAAGCTATAACAAAGAAGGATGCAGAAGCAAAGCTCAAAGGGAAAAAATGCCTCTCTCAGGAATGTGCTACTTCAAACAGTTAAATGGGAAGAAGAGAAGAAAGAAAGGAGTGGGAGAAATGAGATGTTTCTTTCATTTTAAAACAAGATTTATTTTTCCTGTAGAGAAGAAATCACCTATAGAAAGAGAGAGGTAGGAGGCAGAGAGAGAGCAATGGAAGTAAGAAAGACACACCAGGCTGGTGGGGAACGGTCAGCAAGAAAGAGCACAATATGCAGTGGGCACACTCTTGGATGCATGAGACCCGCCCCCAGAGCTGAAATGCCAGTACTTCAGTACACAGTTCTTAGTCTTTGGTCTGTGAATAGTCACCTAGGAACAAAAAATCACATTTCTGCAGGTCTGTCTCCAGAATGTTCTCCCTGTTTTCAAACATGTGGTTAGTGAATTGCAAAGCCTCATTGACAGCTTTGGAGAAGCCTTGCAATTATCCACAAAACAGGAACAGCTGGAGCAGCAGCAACACAAGCTTCCCCCTCATATCAACCCTTGGCAATCAATGGGCCTCAGCCCTCGCCTGGAGAGACCATCTCTGAGATCAAGACAAAAGTTCATTTTCCATGCTCATTCCACGCTCCAACTCTCTTCTGAGACTACCAACAATGAGGTAGCCCATTAGCACCAAATGTGAGGGGGGAAGGTCACATCATTGCCAGTGGCTCCACCCATCTCAGAATTAATTCTATTATTTTGCTCCCTGACCACTTATGAACTCAGTTATGTTTGTCCCAAAAACCTTTTTAAACTAAGTCCCTTCCACCCACTCACCTGCACCAATTAGCCAGCCCCCATGTGCTTGGCAGCAGGGTGGAAAAATTATTATTATTTCCAGGGAAAGAGATTTTGCTGGTTCTTTTAGGACAGAGGAATGAGAGGTGGAAGCAGTATCTCATGGTTCCTCCCACCAACCCAAATCTCTTTCATAATGGTCCAGTGCCTGCTCCTCTAGGATAACCAACAGCTGTTGACAGACTAGAAGACCTCACTTCTCCCCTCCCTGCTTGCACCTCCCCAATCCTTTCACACTTCCCCCCATTTGAGCACATATTGCTTATCTTAACACCATAGTCACAGAAACTAGGAGTGGGGGATGCTGCAGCACCCCCAGCTCACTCCTAGGGTCCCAGACACTGGCACCAGTTCCGAGCTCTGTGCCCAGGGCTCTGTTCTCAGCCCTGGCTCCCAGCCCCACGCCCTGGACTCCGCTCCTGGCCCCGTGCCCCCTCTGAGCTGTGACCACAGCCTCAGCCCTCTTACTTCTGTCCATGTCCCCCCCTCCCGGAGCTACAGCTCTGGGGGGCAGGGGATATGGACAGGGGTAAGTGGAGGCATGAGGTAAAAAGTTTGGGGAACACTGCTTTACAGTTTCCTTAGCTGGCTTTCAGTACCCTCACTATAAAAAGTATTCCAGTGCCCCTGCCTAAGTCCATGTGTTTTGCCAAGGTATCCTGTGTGAGGCATGCACAGTTCCTGACAAACAGCACTCCCCCACCCCACTCCACAGGGCAGCATTGGCTCACTTAAAAGCCATAGCACCACCTGCAATACTGAGTCATCTCCTTCTCTTTCTGCAGCATCTGGATTGCCCTCAGTGGTGTCCCCATCCAAATATCGCAGCCCAAAGCACTGTGACTGAAGTCTATGTGAATTTTATAGCATCCCCGGTTGATTTTGCCTCCTAAACCAGTCATGCATCCCAGTTCCTCTCAGATTTAGACGGTAACCTCTTTGGGGCAAGGACTGTTTCTTCATATATGTTTGTACAGGGTCCATAACAATATAGCCCATTGGGGCCCTTAGGTGCTACTATAATACAAAGAATTAATAACAAATAATAGCACTTCTCTTTGTGAAGCATCCAGAAGAAGCTTCTGTCAGAAACATGGTACATTTCCACTACTGAGTTTTCACCTCTTCTCGACTGACAGTAATGAAAGGCTTTAGGAATTCTACTCTACTCCCACCGCCCAGTTTTATCATAATGTTTATAGGCCAGATCCTCAGCTCTACTGATCCCAATGAATATACACCAATTTACACAAGCGGAAGAGCTGGGCTCTGAATTAAAGCCATCATATTAGCACAACATTGTGGCACATAGATGCAATGCTGTCCATAGCCATTCACCGTATAAGGAATGGAACAACTGCAGAGACCCATATTATCTCAGCATTCCCTTTGTGGGGCCCTAAGCCTGCACCAATGGTGATTTAGTTCTTCGAGACACTCCTCCTTCAGGAACTCATCCTCATTCTCCCTTTTTCACTCTCTCTCCTGTCAGGGCCTTCCTGACACACTTCCACTTTGCGGACTAATGGCTGGGGCAGCTGAGTGTGGAGATGCAACATCCTTCCCTGAGTTCATGAGGCATGGAAGACTCGGAAGGGAAAAAAACACAACAAGACACATGAGTCATAATGAAAACCATCTAGATTCAAAATGGAAACTAGCACGGTCCTCTGTCTCAGGCACTGAGATCGCTTCCAAGTCAACGCCCTGCACCCCACCCTCGTGCTCCTTCACTCCCTTTGCTCTAAAACCCGTTCTTTAAAAAAACAGCCTTCATAGCATTATTTTTATTACTAAACACACTACTTAATGAGTTACATGGCACCTCCAGTGTCATCCATTCGTGACAACACAAATATGGCACTGCCAGCGCTGCACCCTCTCCTCAGTCAGTTATCTAGCTCTGCCAAAAGTTCTTCTTAATCAATTTCATGGCATTATCATAAACTTTCCCTAATCAATTCCACAGCCTTCCTAAGCTCACTCCTTAACAAATTCATACTTGAGCTTTCAGTGAAAAATCACTTACAGAAATAAATATAAATCTGTAAGTAAACATTTCTCCCTAACCAATCAAAAAAGTAACATTTCTTGTAGCTCTCTAACATCTTTTTAAAGCATCAGGTAACATTCAACTCTGTTCTGTCTATATTACACTTATTCACTCAGTCCAATAAACTTGCATGTCCAAAAGGCAAGAAACCCCCTCACAGCAAAGAATTACACCCTGATATATATCGTCAAATATGGGCCCAAAATAATCCCCCCATTACACCACATGTAAGGGAAGGGATGAGAAAAATTGAGTGGAGTGGTGTAAAGAGCACAAAAAGCCTGGCACTGCTGTGCTCTCTTTAACTCAATGGAAACAGGGTGGGGTTGCATGTCCACAGAATTCAGTGAACACAGGGGTAATGATCTCAGGCAAAGAGGGAATTGCAGAGGTAAACCCTAATGCCATATGCTCCCACAGCTGTGCATATCTGGCAAAGGATCAAGCAGTGCACAATGCAGAGCAGCCTCTAGGAGTTTTAATCTATGCAAAAACACCTTTGGCTGTGATCTCCTTGGCATCTATACCTTTCACCCTGGTGGCTCTGTGGTCCCCCAGAACAGCTGTATTGCTGGTGAGCGTATTTATTCCTGGCCTAACCAGTGATTTTGTGACTCATCATCATGTGTTTGCTTGAGCTCTCCCCATTCCCTAACTCTCCTATTGGATGCATCAGGAAACAGTGGTTATCCATGCAAATCACCTGGAAGGCATTTCTTGTGGTTATACATGCATCCAGTGCATGTTTGCCTCATGGCTCTTACATGACGTTACCTTCGCATATAGCATTTCTTGGAGATGAGCGGACAGTGTTTGCTGACTGCATGTGTATCCCTGACACACACACATCTATGGTATTTGGGGGGTACAGGTAGAACTGGTCCAAAAGAAGGGGAAAGGGATAATTTTTAGCAAAAATTCTGTGAAAAATATGTCCCTTTTTTGACCTTTATCGTGCCATAGAATCATAGAGTATCAGGGTTAGAAGGGACCTCAAGAGATCATCTAGTCCAACCCCCTGCTCAAAGCAGTTGCACAAGTGTCATGAGTTTTGTTGCTTGCAACTAAACCCTTCCCCTGCTACTCATGTGGCTGCAGTTATCTGTGGCCATATCCACTGACAGACCTGTACTGTTCCACTGCAGTTCTCGCTCTCTCTCTCTCTTCATGGATCAGCTGCTTTTTCCCCAGCTGCAGAACAACCACACTTCCTATACATTTCCTCTTGCAGGTGCTACTGTGATATGCCACGGTGATTCCACCCCTGTGCCTCCTTCATCAAAAGTCAGGTACTAGTAGAATCAGCTCATTTTCTGTACCTCACTTAACAGTACTTAGGAAACGATACCAGCTCCTCTCTGAGAACATTTCTAGAACTGCTTGTGGTCTGCTATGTATAGTCATACCAGAAGTACGAGTGTTATAATTTTCTGCCACTAATCTCTTGTGGTCTTTAAAGATCCCTGATGCCTTGGTCAAAGACCACCTCTGGCAATTACACTCTGCCAATCTAAATTCTCTCTGAACTTTCTATGGGATGTGGTATCTGTCTGTGCTTCCTTGGGTGTATTGTTAAACAGCTGTAATATTTCACCCCAACAAGGCTGAATTTCATTGATAAATTAAGTCATCTCCTTGTAGTTTGTAAAGTGATTTGGAATTACAGATAAAAGATGTAAAAATAAAATACTATCGTCTATCACAAATAAACGTAAGGCACTGACAGTCCTGCTAGAGGCAGCCATCTTTCATTTATGACATTAGCAATACCATGGGTCCAACACTAGAAACTTGCTTCCATCTCGCTTTAATACAGCTTTAGAAACCATACAGAAAACTGTAACATTTTATATTAAAATGAATACACTAAATATTCAGCATTCATGTTTTTAATAATTGCTAATCCACAATTAATGCAGATAGGAAGTTGCGTTACAGTTTGGCAATGGTTTCCAGGCTTCACCCAGACCGCCTATCTCATCGATTATGAACCGCTTCAACTTGGCAGCCACTTTCCAGAGGCTCAGAAATGCCAACAGTAATTTACAAACCTTGCCTTTCAAACATTTTCCATAGCATATTCCTGCAGAGATGAGCTTCCCTCACCTTGTGATCTTCGCTCAATTGACCGAGACAGTGCGGGGGCCTTTTAAATGTGATACAATATGCTAAGGAATGTCTTAACAGGAGTAGAAAGGAGCTTTTTTGTAGGTGGTTGGCAGGAAGAGTTCTGCCTGAATGATTCCTTAATGCTGCTGGGGTTACATTTTAATATTAATTACGTGTTAAGGCACCTGCAGCCTTGTCTAGGCACATTTTTATTATTTAAATCAATATAGATATTACACAATAGGTGAGAGGATGGTGGATTAAATGATAAAATGGAGATCTGTTAATGCTGATTTTTATTTTATGATTTTATCCACATTTCAGATAACAAATAATATCAGAATTCAATAGCATTGTTCAAGCAAATGTTTTTTAAAATATACCACACAGTGCCTGTATAGTGCAAAATTTAAAAATCCTATGGTAAGGCAACGTACATTGTCTTCAAATGGTAATAACTATTTCCAAAATCAAATTTTTCCAACCTTAGTTTGAGCATTACATACACACTAAGGTTGAAGTTTGAAAAGGAAACCATTTTTGAGTTATTTATGCTGAATAATTATTTGAAAGCAGAACAAATGCTTTTATTTCACGCTCTCATAACTCAAAATTGAAGAACTGGTTTTTTGCTCAGATTTTCTGAAATATTCCCCTTTGGGCTGAGAATGTACATGAGAAGTTGCAGCCTGAAACAAAATGTATTGAGAAAGCTCTAGCTGCTTGAAAATAGGCCAGTAGAGATGGATGTGAACTGCAGACTCTGGACTGTGAAATTTCCCAAAGTTGGGGGGATGTTTAAATCCAGAGTTCAGTTCAGCCCATTAGAGACAGAAAATTCGGCCATTACATTTGGATCTTGGTCCATAGACTGAGCTACATACTTTCAAAGTTTGGGGATGTTTGGACCCTGGATTTTGTTCAAACCTATCCGTAAAGCAGGGATTTGGAAGGGAATGGCCTTCAGAAGGTTATCTGCAGCTTCTACACTGTGTTGCTATAAGCCTTGATTCAGCAAAGACCTTAAGTGCATGCTTAATTTTAAGCATGGGCATAAGAGCTTTGTTGAAATGGGGCCATAAAGCAGGAATCAGTTCACACACTCATATCCCACTGAATTGCAGCTGCCTTTGAAGAGGAATATGCCAGCTGTTTAACAGGGCTCAGCAACATTACACAAGCATGCAGGATAGGAATTGGAAAAGAATGATGTATCCCAACTGAAACTGCAGGGAAGAATTTAGAATGGCACAATATCATTAATCAAATGAAAATTTGTCCAGGATGCTTCAGGGTTAACCCCTCAACTCTTTGCAAGAAGTACCACAGGATCTTTTAATGATCATGAATATTATCAGAGCCTCCCCTCAGGACTGAGCCACTAGGGGACGCACTGAACTGGTGTCTCGTCAAACCACATTTTGAAGTGAAACTGCATCAAAGGGAAGGGAAAGCTGCTTCAGAGTTGCACGGGGAACCATGGCAACCCAGCAGTTCCTATTTTTAAAACTTGAAAGATAGTAAGAATATTAAGTCTAGGGGAAAAAATATTTCAATTTAAAAAACCAGAAAGTGCATATGTTCTTTAATGAATCTAATTATGAGTCTGTAAATAGCTAATCATTTATTTGTAGGTACCTGATGCATAGAGCCCAAATATGGTCAAATAATAATCAGGAAGTCACTCAGCTGAAGGAAAGGAGGTGTTCCCCACCTTACCTCCAATGTTTTGGTATCTCCAAGCACTGGCTTGTCATCATAGCCCATACAGTGCTTTAACACTCACTGGATTCCAAAGGCATTTTGCCTGTGATCACTGGGGATACCTCTGTTCCTTGTTTGTGTATTCTGCTCCCTGCAATGTCTCTCTGGACACTTTGGAGCAAAGGTTTAAGTTGACTTCACATTGCAAGAAAAAAGAACTGGAACTCATGTATTAAAAGCATATTACCAGCAGCAAATTAAAGTTCCAGGGTATTAACACTAAAAGGGCTTGATTCTGGAGCACTGGATGGCTCAGGGGGCGGGAAATGGGAAATGGAAATTTTATCAATCTGGCTACTGTTGGCAGAAACCAAAATTCATTCCCTCCTGGGTAGGTTATGGGAAATGACTTGAGTGGGTCTCAGTCTGGTTCTGAATGGAGAGAGATCCACAGCACAAACCCCAATATCACAATTGATAGTATTTTCTTCTCTTTCAAGCAGTGTTAGCAGAAAGACCAAGGACTAAATGTATAGACACACTGAAGTCCTCCTCTCTCCCCCAGCGATAATCCCTCCTGTGCAGAGTTAAGGCACATTGCTAAAAGCGGTAGATGGGCAGAAAGCTTGTACTGTTGCTGCCCAGGTTGTACACTTCCTGAGAGCAAATAGAGGGCTTCAGCCCCCAGGGCTGCCCTAACACACTTTAATGGGAAAAAACTTCACATGGGTCCCTTAGACAGCATAACAGGAGACAGGGAGGAGAGTAGCTTGTGGCAGATCATTCTGCAGTGATGTTTTTAAGTCAGGCCAGTGGTGGCTTTGTTGGGAGAGGGATGGGATGCTGTGGCTTTGCATGTGTGTTTGGTACCATTATAGAGCATTCTTCAGAATCCTTCAAAACCTGAAAACGTAACCTAGCAACCATCCAAATGCAGGACCTGAGACGGGGCAGGAAGGATACAGTGATGGGACAGAGGGCTGTAGAAGCTGACTCCTCTCTGACCATCCATCGGAACGATTTTCTCCCATGTTCCACTTGCTCTGTGCATAAAAAGGGGACTTTAGGCCCCATGGCTTCTAATCCAGCACCTTTGACCAGAAGTGAACTCCCTCTGAGAAACAGACAAGCAAGGCAGGGGCAAAGGAAACCCGTACAGTTATGAACAGGGAAAATAAAATCAAAAAGAAGGAAGCAAACCATTTCCCAAGGCTCTATAGAGACAGAAAGAGAGTGCAAGCATGAGAGGACAGGGGGAGACAATGACAAAGAAATGGAGAGAGCCTATGAGTGACATGGAAGGCACTGGGCAGCCCCCAGCCAGCTGCTGTGGCTGCTGCTGGAAACACGACAGGAGTGAACAGATTTCAACAGCAGAGATCTCTAATCTGTCAACAGCAGTCACTCCACGTGCAACCAGCCAGCATGGCACAGGAATCTGGTGCCAGCCTGAGGGCAGCCGGACTTGCCAACTGCTAGGAACATAATGAATTGCTAACGAGATCCCGGCTCAGAGGCTCTAAAAGGTCAAGTGATAATCATGCTCCAGCACCCTCCCTTTCCCCCAAAATTTCCCTTTGCCTCTGATTTAAACATCACATCCCCAAGTGCCTCCTCCATTCCAGTGGCTAAGGATGAAGTCCGAAGCTCAGTGCCTCCATGTGGCCCATCCTCAGTCACCCCTCCCCCGTGGTGAGCAGTTCTGCTCTCTAAGGACTAGACTGTGTAACCCTCCATGCAATCAGTGAGCAGTTATTCACGTGTGTAGCCTCACTGACTTCAATGGGACTGTTTGTGTGAGTAAGCATGCACATTTGTGAACAAGGGGTTCGCAATCTAGCCCCACAAAACAAGAAGTCCTAGACACGTCCTCTTCATCTCAACTCCTCCTCCAGCCTCCACCCCAGACCCCTGCTCTGAACTCCTGAAAGACATAGGATCAAATTCATCCCTGGGACAAGCTGGCATGACTCCCATTAAAATTAAAGGAAGCAATTGTTCCTGGGTTGAATCTGGCACAGAGTATCTTTTCTAATTTTGGAAGATGGGGTAAGACGGGGGATGCAGGAGAACTCTGTGTCAGGGGGTAGGGATTGGAGGGCAGGCTAAAAAGGAGAGCACCATGCCAGGGTGTGTATGTTATATACACAGGGACCCTAGTCCCCCCAGGGCTGGCAATCCAACATGTATAGTTACATAGGAGAGCACCACAGGGGCTATATAAGGGAAGCCCTGAGTAAAGCCAACACAGTGATGTGTGTAGGAAAACACCACAATCGGAGTGGGGAAGGGGGCAAATATCATTTGGTGTATCCAAGACTGGGTTAAAAAGAAAAGTGAAACCTCCAATAAGAACTGACTAAATGAGTGGTCTCTCCTAGCCGTGGACATCCCTCTGACCATTTGAGAATGAATGGGCCAAATTCATCCCTAGTGTAAATTAACTGACTTCCAGGAATTTCCACCAAAGATTAATTTGGCTCCGTGTTTTTAGCCACAAAAGAAGGCTAAGGGAAGAAATGGTATGAATGTGATGCCCTCCATTTCACCACAATGATACACGTCAGGAATCAGTGAGTCTATCATAATCTGGGAGAAGCAACTTTAAAAGGTAGTGCTGAAGTGCTCCTCTCAGCGACACAGCTAGAGTTTTGTTTTATTTTACTTTACTTTATTGTGAAAAAGTCTCTGATCCCTTTCTAACCCCCCCCCCACACACACACACACACATTTTGAGCACTGTCAGTACCCTCAAGAAACATCCAACTGTTACTCTCCTGCCTACACTTAGCCACAATGCAGTCTCTAGCAATGAGAACGAATTCCAGTCAATTCAGGGCATCTGCCATAAATCCTGCTACCACAAGAGCTCTCCGGGGTGCTGAATCAAACTGGCTGGTCCAGGAAGGTTACGGCCAGTTCTCTGCTTCCAGACAATAGGGTTGAAACAAGATCCCAAAGGACACAGGTCACTAAGTCTATTATACCCTAAGGGAGAGACATCTGGATCCCAACTGTCTACATTCTCGTCCAGTGAAGAAATGCATGAGTACATGCTTATTTCAAGTACTTCCTCTGATCATTGATTCTTAAGATCTGCATCCAACCAACCATCCCCAACCTGTTCCTAATTGCCAATAGGGAAATATGACTCTACAAGAATTGAGTTCCGTTTGAGTTGTTTCAGACAGAATTTCCAAACTGTTTACTTAGGTTCCCAATAAATTTCTGAACTACTTGGCTTGGGAGGTTCTAGAGACTATGCCTACCTTCATGCCTCCAGCTTCCATCCCGGGCACATCACACGATCCATTGTCTACAGTCAAGCACTGAGGTACAACCGCATCTGCTCTAACCCCTCAGACAGAGACCATCACCTACAAAATCTCCACCAAGCATTCTCAAAACTACAATACAATACAAGGAAATTAGGAAACAGATCAACAGAGCCAGACGTGTACCCAGAAGCCTCCTGCTACAAGACAAACCCAAGAAAGAAACTAACAGGACTCCACTGGCCATCACATACAGTCCCCAGCTAAAACCCCTCCAATGCATCATCAGAGATCTACAACCCATCCTGGACAATGATCCCAAACTTTCACAGGTCTTGGGTGGCAGGCCAATCCTTGCCCACAGACAACCCGCCAACCTGAAACGTATTCTCACCAGCAACTGCACACCGTACCATAGTAACTCTACCTCAGGAACCAATCCATGCAACAAACCTCGATGCCAACTCTGCCCACATATCTACACCAGCGACACCATCACAGGACCTAACCAGATCAGCCATACCATCACTGGTTCATTCACCTGCACGTCCACCAATGTAATATACGCCATCATATGCCAGCAATGCCCCTCTGCTATGTACATCGGCCAAACTGGACAGTCACTACGGAAAAGGATAAATGGACACAAATCAGATATCAGGAATGGCAATATACAAAAACCTGTAGGAGAGCACTTCAACCTCCCTGGCCACACTATAGCAGACCTTAAGGTGGCCATCCTGCAGCAAAAAAACTTCAGGACCAGACTTCAAAGAGAAACTGCTGAGCTTCAGTTCATCTGCAAATTTGACACCATCAGCTCTGGACTAAACAAAGACTGTGAATGGCTTGCCAATTACAGAACCAGTTTCTCCTCCCTTGGTTTTCACACCTCTACTGCTAGAACAGGGCCCCATCCTCCCTGATTGAACTAACCTCGTTATCTCTAGCTTGCTTGCTAGCATATATATACCTACCCCTGGAAATTTCCACTACCTGCATCTGACGAAGTGGGTATTCACCCACAAAAGCTCACGCTCCAAAATGTCTGTTAGTCTATAAGGTGCCACAGGATTCTCTGCTGCTTTTACACATCCTGGGCAACTATCTCATACATTAAAGTCACAAGAAACAAAGAACTCCCATGAATAAATCCACTCTAGTCCACTTCCTCCCCAGCAGCCTTAGAGAAGAGAGAGAATAGATAACCTTCCAGATATGCTGCAAGCCTAACAAATCTGGCTCTGGCAGACAAAATGGGGAGCGAGTTTAGGGTGACCAGATAGCAAGTGTGAAAAACTGGGACAGGGGGTGGAGGGTAATAGGAGCCCATATAAAAAAAAGCCCCCAAAATCAGAACTGTCTCTATAAAATCAGGACATCTGGTCACCCTAAATGAGTTCCAAAACTGAGGGCCTTTCACGGAATATGCCCTTCAGGAAGCTCCCTCTCCTCACTTCTGGTGATCTCAGCTGGTGTACTATGGCAAAAGGATAGAGGAGATCTCTCAGATAACTTGATCCCATCCCATTTAGGGCTTTATATCATCAGATGTAACCTTGCTAGACTGGCAACTCTGGATCTCCAGACCCCTGCCCAGATACCCTCTTCATGATGCTAAGAAAGAAACTGAACAGGCCCTGGGCACTAACAGGAATGAATGGGAAAAAAGTTTAATATTTGGATTTGGAGGTCCTAATGTTCAGTTTATATTTGGACCCTGAATCTAAATATCACATAATCCAAATATCAACTAATTCATTAGGCCCAGTCCCTTCAAGCAAAACCTAGAATGTGTATATGTTGGTAGTACAGTTGGCTACTTCACCAGGTGGACTGATGTTCCCACTACATAATTCACTTGCACCACCCATACAAGACATGTTTATGCATTTTGGTGTTCTACACTCATTTGCTGATAGAAGAGCTCTTTTCACTAGTGTGGCATTCCAACACTCCATCAGGAAGCTAAGCATTTGATGCTATCTCCAGAGCAACCTCTCAGAGAGGAACAAAAAGATCCATAGGAGAAAAATCTCCCCACATGTAGAAAATGACCATTATAATACGTGGGACAAATATTTCTCAGAGTGCCATTTTCCTATTTAACTAGTAGAGCTATTTCACTAGTAGTTATTTTTAGGAAGAAATCTGCATGATCTACTAATCAGGATCAAAGACCCACATCCCTAATCTACCTCAAAGAAGCATCAGCTTCAAGGTAGACAGGAAACTACAGTTTCTGCATGAGACTACTACCACTATTAGCACCATACAAGGTGAAAGAAAGAGTCCGGATGAGAGCCCATCCTTTTTCTGATGCACTCTGCACATGGACATTCATTCACACAAAATTTTGCTTGCACAAATGTTTGCAACAGTGAACTTAAAGGGGGTGAGAGAACATGATGAACCAAAATACTGTTTCTAATTCTCTAAACTGTTCAGATACCTTTTCCCCATTATTTGCCCCATTCTATTGACTACTAATGGAGCCAACAGAAACAGAGAATATTTGATTTTGGCTGCATCCTGAGCTACATATACATCCCAAAAATAGATTGGCTAGCAGTGGTCAGGATTGAAGCACAGACCCTGGGAAATGACTAATTCACGGCCTTAACTCATAATGTGCTTAAGATGAACTAAATTAAACTTTTCTTTAGCTTGATGTGTCATTCCTTCTAGGATAGAACAGGAAAATTCCTTCATTGTGTTACCTCCCAGCTATGGATTTGAAGCAATTGGGACCTACTTTGGCTTAGACAGCAGTTTCTGAAATACTAACTCCATGGCTCTCAGTTGATCCTAGTGTATTAGCAGATCATGCAAAGTTTGTAGACAACCCCCACCCGTCATGCTCATGTATATATATTTCTCCGCTCTGCCTAGGCATATTGGGGGTAATTGCAAGCTGTAGATGGCTTCATATAGTATTGTAGGGGTCCATTGACACCCTGCAGTTAGTATTCTGGAAACTGCAGTCCAATCCCAAGCATTTCCAACCTTTTAAATCCATTCATATATTGCTCCTATACATTGTATTGTATATAGTGTAAAACAACTACAGGATCCATTCAGATGAAAGCAACTAGAAAAATACATTTTTATTTACTATCTGGTACCCATGAAAAATGAACAGGTTGGTAGACTTTAGGGCCCCAGCTAAACAAAGCTGTTAAGCATGTGCTCAAAGTTTAGTGCCTGGTAAGTCGGGTTGAAGGCGGTAAAGTGTAAAGGCCTGAACAAAGCCCATTAAAGTAATGGGAGGATTTCCATTGACTTCAGTGTACTTTGGTTCAGGCCTTAAGTGTGTGAGAATTGGGGGGCATACAAGGTCTCTCCCCTCCTTATTTTGCACATTCACATATCTTTTGAGTTGAGGCAGCAAAGGCATATGGTACCTTCAGATATTATGGCCAAGATTTTAAAAAGTGATTTCAAGGTCTTAGGTACCTAACTTAAGACACTGTAAAGGGGCCCAATTTTAAGGAAAGGCTAAGCTTGCACCCTCCCTCTGAAAATCAGGCTTTTTGACAGTGTCTCAAAGAGGGCACCAAAATATTGAAGCATAAAACAGAGTCTGGAGATTGTGGGAGAAATGGAAGAATGGGATATCAAAATTAGCAGAGATAAGAATACTAGACAAAAACAGCAAAGAGTCCTGTGGCACCTTATAGACTAACAGAGGTATTGCAGCATGAGCTTTTGTGGGTGAATACTCATGTCTGTTAGTCTATAAGGTGCCACAGGACTCCTTGCTGCTTTTACAGATCCAGACTAACACGGCTACCCCTCTGATACTAGACAAAAACGGCGGCAGCTAAAATCACTAGGCACATTGAAGGCAAGAAGAAGAGGTCTGCATTTTCATCTGTGATTAGTGATTTTAGCTGCCACCATTCTGGGGTGTCCAACTTGATACATATTAAAGATAATTGATTTTCCAAAGCCTGGGGCTCAGCAATTTCTGAAAATCAGGCCTCTTTAAGGTGAATCCAGTTGGGAACCAAAAATTACTAGTCACTTGAAAATGTAGACCAAGAAGCTTTACCTTAATGCTGTGGTTGGTAACTTTGTATGCATTAGATTTAAAACTTTCCTTATTGCATCACTCAGAAGAAGAATAGAGAAGAAATACAGAAGAATAGGGAAGACTGAGCTAGGGAGGAGGCTGCTAGTGACCATAGTCAAAGTAGTTTTCAGGGGAGCAGAGCAGGCAGAAGCCAGACTGGAAGAGATTAAGAAGAGGAAGTTAGACAATGTGAACTGGCAGCATGGTCAAGGAGTGTGCAGACAAAAGGGGATTAGGAAATGGAAGAATAGTTAAAAAAAAAGGGGGACAGAGAGAAGGCTTTTTCCTTAAGATTCCATTACTTGGGCAATAGAAACTTGCAGTGGGCAAAGCAGTGAAGGAAACAATCCT
Source organism: Chelonoidis abingdonii (assembly GCF_003597395.2). NCBI lineage: Eukaryota > Metazoa > Chordata > Testudines > Testudinidae > Chelonoidis > Chelonoidis abingdonii. The sequence continues at coordinate 94,097,167 of NC_133769.1, forward strand.
ATGTTGACACAGAAGAGGATGGCTGCAGGGGTGGTCAGCATGTGAAGGGAGATCTTTTCTCTCTTGATGTTTTTCTATGATTCAATGATACTGTCCAGTAAGGAAACTTCCTTACTTATCCTTCTACCTGAACTAACTGGAGAAGACCCTCCATTCCTCTTTACACATGAACAAGGGGGCTCCTGTCCTATTTGCATTTGATCCTATTATGATCCGAATGCAGGGACTTAAGGGATGTCAGTAAGTGGTTCTTTACCAGTGTGAACTAGGAATTGTGGCAGAACCAAAAGGCTTTGGGTAAGTGGCATGCAATTTGATCAACAATTACAATGAAGTACCTGCCATAGTCAGTAAGGGCCAGATTTTTCAGAAGCACACACTATAGCTAAAGTCAATGAGATCTGTAAATGTTCATCACCTCTGAAAAATCAAGCCCTGATTGTCCCAGAAACACACTATAAACCTGCTCTATGCAGACTTTGACATCTGGTACAAATTGTACCTGATGAATCAGAGCATGCAGACCACCCAGTGACAACACTTGATTGACCTACCGTATTTGCACTGTGCCATGATATTTACATCAAAGCAAATGACAAAAATGCATGCACTCTGTGGAGACCCCCTTTGGAGAGTGTAAGCTGGATTCCTCCCACTCTTGTCCACCAGCAGTAATAGGACCGACCAAGGATGTCTATATGCACAGACCAAACAGCAAGTCACTAGAGTATGACAACCCAACCCCCCAGGATCCATTAAGCCAGATGAGGATTTTGCATCACTTCCCAATTCAGATTTCCTTCCCTGGACTGGTATAACATACTGACACTCTGGGGGGCAGAGGTGGGAAGAGGAAGGAAATCCAGTGCTATGGGTACTAGCCTGGGGATTCAGGAGACTGAGATTCAACACCCTGCTCCACCACAGACATCCTGAGTGACCTGAGGCAAGTCACATAGCCCCTCTCTATGCCCTTCCCATTTGTAAATGGGGATAATACTTCCCTACCTCACAGGAGTATGCATAGGATGAATACATTCAAGATTGTGAGGCACTCAGAAATTACAGTAATGGGGGCCATATAAATACCTAATAGAAATATTGCTCATTACCTGGACCACTGTGTGCATTGCTGGCAGTGGAGGGGGGTCAAACCCAGGACCTTCTGGGTCTAAATACATGAGCCTCCAGAGGTTGGGCTAGAAGACCCAAGTCTGTTAGACAAGTTTTTATCAGCCTTTATGCGTTCCCCAGCCACTATTAGAAGGGGACAGAGCAGCACCCTGAGTGGGTGTGCGCTATATACTCTTTTATGCAAAGACACTGTTAAGAACCATAGGATCCATTCTTGTCACACACACATGGAATGTTTCATCCTTGGAAATGTGCACACAGACTTTTGCACTATGCAGTCACTGTTCATCCACCTCCTGGGTGCTCTGGCTCCTGTTCTGTATTGACTTTCACACCAGCACCACCAAGAGCTGTTGAAGTGGCAGCATGAAAGGACATGAACCACCTCAGAACTGGCCAGACCATTAAAAACCTTCCATTTGCTTAGCTTCCAATTAATACAATCTTGGGTTGCTCTCCCTACTGGTCTCCTAAATGCCACAAACTTCAGAAGGTTTTTCAGATGCCTGCTTATAACCCCCACTTTGCATCCATTCCCCTTACCTGTTCAGCATGTTGGACTGGTAGATTCGCTTCTCCTGGGTGTTGTAACAGCTGCTCTTGGGCTCAGGGATGAAGCTGTGCTCAGACAGCATGTCAGAAGCAGCCGTGGTGATTATGGCTATCCCATCCCTTACCCTGGCAGGAAGGCCATAGTCCCACTCATCGTATGACACAGAGATGAGGCCAGTGGGGAACTCAGATGGCACTGTGTCTGTATCCCCTGCCACCAGGCTAGGCACAATCCATGTGTAAGCATAGCCTGTCAGACCCACAGAGTTGGCCACCTCAAAGATGTAGGTGGCCTCTTCCTTGGTGCAGTAGAGGAGTATGACAGGGCTCTGGAGCTTCTTGAGCTGGTTCTGGATCTTTGAGTCTCCATCATCCAGGGACATGTCCAGCAAGAGGACCTCCTCCAGCTCCCAGCCCACGAAGCTGTTCTCAATGGTGCTGCGGATCTTGTTGACGAAGTCCTGGTAGCCAGGGAAGTAGGTAGTGACAATGGAGAAGATGTACCAGTCATATTCTTCCATGATGTTAAGCATGACAGAGGCTTGCTGTTCTATTGATGGGCCGAACTGGAAGAACATGGATGACTCATCCTAGAACAGAATGAAAAAGAGAAAGAAAAAAACAAGAAGGGGGTCAAAGAAAATAAAAAAACAAGTTCATGGCCAAAGAGGGGGGGGGAAGAGCAGATAGGCTATACACCTCTTTTCTTTGTGTTTCGGGCAGATGTGACAGTTCTCAGGACATCAAGGACTGTGACCCACCTTGTTATCTCCTGCCTTCTGCAAGAGGGAGGCTTTCTTGTGGAAGCTGAATGTCAGCTCTCTGGCATCACCTGCCTTTCAGCCAACCAAGCACCCTTTCCTCTGAGTTATGCCAACCCTAACTTTGCCTTTCAGGGTAACAATAGATGCACTCAAATACCCAGTTCTTGCACATCATTCCCCTGTGATATCCAGTCCCTGACAACGGCTGTCCTCAGAAATTTCAGGTCCTCTGCACCCCATGTACCCCGATTTACCAGTTTTAACTTAAACCACCACTCCTGTAACCCTCAGCACTTGTGAGTGCTTACCATAAAATGAAAGTAACATATTTATTTTTTCTTAAATAAAATAACTGGAAGTGAGAAAAAGTGATGGAAGCAAATGGTTACAACACCAAACAAATCAAAATATTTGAACCCGGGTCTACACTTATCAGTAGTTACCTTTTCTCACAAAGTTCAGTCTGTTGCAGAGCCAGAATCCAAATGTTCATGAAAGCCCCCTGCTTCTTAAGGGCTTTCCTCAGTGAATGAATACAGAGGGCATTTCCCTACACTCTGTTATACTGAAACAATTTTTTGTCTTTATTCATAGTCAGGGCAATCTCCTGCCTGCTATAATGTTCCATTTCACCTCTGAGTGGTTTTGGTCATTTGGAATTGTCTTTGATGATTTCTGGGATATTGCAAGGGTAAACAATCGTACCTTGCATTACCTTGCCAGCTGACTAGGGAGGGGTAATGCCCTCATGCTTGAATGGGTTATCACATTACACCTGGTGACTAATTTTTATTCTGAGTTCATAAAGTATACTTTCAATATAAATAAATTATTCCTTAAATACTACCTGTACATTCATCTCACAAGGATTATGAATTTCAACAAGTTACGAGCTTTCTGTAGATGCTGTACATGTTACTCTTTATGGATAAATATCCTGTAAGATATGTGTTTGGTGTAGTGAGTTTGTCAGGTCCAGGGTGAGAGATGTTTTCTAAGAACAGGGGACCCTTTGCCAAAGAACCTCTGTGTTACAACAAGGTTCAAGGATTATTATTGTTAACAACAGAGCTGGGCAAATACCAAGGGGGAGGGAAAGAAAATATTTTATGTTGGTTGTTCTTGTTTTCTTTTTGATGGTGGCTATTTGAAGCTGCTTAGGGGTTTGGAATATTAGAAGTAATCCTGGAAGAGAAAGATGGATGGGTTCAGTGTAGATGAGGTCAGAGGAACAGAATAAACGCTATTTCTATTGGTGGTGTTTTTCTTATCCCTCCACCTGTATTAGGTTGCCTTTCTTACCATGCTCAGGCCTTTGCATGAAAGAAAAATTAAAATGAATCAATTTTAAAACCCCCAAGAATGATCTTTAGAAAGAGCTTTTCTACAAATCCCAGTTAGCCAATGGTGCAGTGGAAGTGTTTCCCATTAGGGCAGTTCACAATACATCAGATTTGCAATCTGTCAATGGTCCAGTGTAATTTTACATCCCTGCTTTTCCCCAATCCATGTTGGAAAGGAATGAAGGAAACATTTCCATAGTAGTTTCATTTATGGACTGATCTTATGCCCTTTAAAATCAAGGTAAAACTCCCATTGACTTCAATGGCATAGGATTGAGCCCCTAAAAAATGGTAGAATTAAATGTTGGAGTTCAGCAGAGATTCATGTGACAATAAGGTGGACCATCCACAGCCAGTTTTAGGAATGAAGCACTGGCCTTGCCTCTTCCCAGCAAGCCTGAAGAATTGGAACAGAGGTCCTTCAGGAAATAAACAGGTGTTTTAGGTCGGAGGGAATCCATTGCACACAGTAAACCAATAAATGCCCTAAAACTTTACCTCAGGACATACACAAATTTAGAATAGAGTGAAGAGCAGATCTCTACCAAAACCATCCTCCTACTGTCTGGCAGGCAAATCTGCTTTTCAGCAGAGGTCCCAGCTAAATCATCCATCCATTCTTTTCTTAAGAATGTTTTTGATTATCTGCTTCCACTGTGTCTCCTTTAGCACAATATTCCATAGCTGAGTAACGCTGGAAAGAAAAGCCTATCCCAGTAGTCAGCCGTAACCTGCTTGGTTCACTTCCCAGACCTGATCTTGTGTTGTCCCTTAACCCTCTGTAAGCTATGGCAGTGGTTCGCAACCAGGAGTATACATACCCCTCAAGGTACACAGAAGTCTTCCAGGGTATGGTACTCATCTAGATATCAACTCATCTAGATATTTGCCTAGTTTTATAACAGATTACATAAAAAGCATTAGCAAAGTCAGTACAAACTAAAATATCATACAGACAATGACTTGTTTATACCCCTCTATAAACTATACACTGAGCTGTAAGTACAATATTTATATTCCAATTGATTTAGTTTATAATTATATGGTAAAAATGAGAAAGTCAGCAAATTGTCAGTAATAGTGTGGCTGTGACACTTTTGTATTTTTATGTCTGATCTTGTAAGAAAGTAGTTTTTAAGTGAGGTGAAACTTGGGGGTACACAAGACAAAATCAGACTCCTGAAAGGGGTACAATAGTCTGGAAAGTAGTTGAGAGCCACTGAGCTATGGTATTTAAACAACAGTGAGGTCAGTTATCCCACCAAATTCTCTCTCCATTTTTAAAAGTAGTGTTAATACCACTCCTAGAACACTGCATGCAGTTCTGAGCATCTCAAAAAAGCAGAAAAATAATAGCAACTTGAAAGCAAGTCAGAGAACAACCAAAAATAACCAAAGTCCTTATTTGTGTCCCATGTACTCTGTGGCTGGAACTAGTCAGAATTCACTCTTTGCCACAAAAATCTCATCTTTCTTTAAAAAGATACATTTCTAGCCTTCATGGTTATGGGGGGGAAAAAACACGAAAACATGACCCAAATGTAAACTAATGCAGTGACATCTGAGTTTGAAGACAGCCTGAACAAATAGCTCTGAGACATTTCATTGTAATGGACTGTTAACTCTGAAACCTGAAGATGACAATGTATTGCATATTGAACACTGAAACTAGAGATAAATCTTAAAATAAATTTAATATAAAAACAACACAGGGAGCTATGCTGATTGTATTATTCATCTTCATATTAAATTCAATAAAATCCTCCTTTTCAGAAATTTATCTAAAGCTGCTATAGAATTTCCATAATTTCTACCAAAGACTCACAGAACTGAGGGACTTAGCCATAGATAGGGCTCTTCCAAATTCACAGCCGTGAACAATGTGTCACGGACTGTGAAATCTGATCTCCCCCATGAAATCTGGCTATTGTAGGGGAGACCAGATTTCACAGAGTTATGTGGCTGGAGAGTGGCGGCTGCTGGCTGGGAGCCCAGTTCTGAAGGCAGCATCGCCACCAGCTGCAGCGCAGAAGTGAGGGTGGCATGCTATGGGGGGGCATCAATATTTGCGAGGGCAGGGCTGGCCTTACAGGTGGGTGAGTGGGTGACCACCCAAGGCCCTTGGTCACTTGCCCCACTCACCCACACAGCCAGCCCAAAGCCCCTTTAACTCCCAAGTAATGGGTCTGGAGTCAGGGAGGGGCAGGGTTGAGGGCACCCCAACCAGGAGCTCCTACTATGGCTGGGGCTCCAGGTGCTAGTCCTGGATGGGCTGAGGTGGGACAGGACCTCTTCTTCCTCTGTCCAGGCTGCTCCTGACGTCAGGTCAGACCCATCTCCAGGAACCTCTCCCAGCTTCAGGAAGCTCCATGGTTGCTGGCTGGGAGCCCAGTTCTGAAGGCAGAGTTGCTGCCAGCAGCAATGAAGAAGTGAGGGTGGTATAGTATGGTATTGCCATCCTTACTTCTCCACTGCTGCTGGCAGTGGTGCTGCCGTCAGAGCTGGGTACCCAGCCAGCAGCTGCTCTCTGGCTGCCAACCTGTAAAGAAGGCAGCAGCACAGAAGTATGGGTGGCAATACCATGATCCACACACACATACACTATAACTTCGTGACCCCCCATGGACTCATTTTGGGTTGGGACCCCCAGAGCTACAATACTGTGACATTTCAGATTTAAATATCTGAAACCATGAATATTATGATTTTTAAAATCCTATGACTGTGAAATTGACCAAAATGGACCATGAATTTGGTAGGGCCCTAGCTATAGAGTACACAGACCCTGACTTGAGAAAATATTGAAAGAGCTAAAAAATGTATCACTTGGCTAAGTGACACCTAAAAGATGGAAGATAATAAATCTGCTGTCATTTAAAGGGTGTATATATCAAGGAGGAAAAGGACTTGTATAGGATTGTACTGACACATGGGAGGGGGAGGAGTGACATAACTGAACAAGTCCTTGCCATCCTAACCTTGATGATTTGAAACACATTCAGGTATTATGGGTCAGACATCTTAAACTACAGGACTGTACAGCCAAACGTCCCCCAGGTTGTTCTACCCCAATGTCTGAGATAGGAAATCTCCATTTCCACTGGGGCGAAGCTATGAGATCCACACCAACCAAAGCATTGGTGCATTGTGTAAATATGAATAGAATAAAATAAGATAGGTTTTTAAAAGTGTCAGTCTCAGTTTAAATCTCAATTAACAGTGCCTCCCCCCACATGTACACATGCATCCTCATCCTCAAATCACACAGCAGAGGCTAGTTGTCTGCGCAGGTAATAATTAGTCTTGAGCAATTTCATGCATTTTTATTACAACAGCAGCAGGAGGAGGGGGCAACCTTGCCTCAAAACGAGAGGGCTACGATTGTTCAAGCCGGTCAGCTTTCTGCCTGGCACAATGCTCCTTAATGCTTAATCAACCCAGCATTTCAATTGGCCAAATGCTTGAGTGCTTCGCCAGCTCAGCACTCAGAGAAGGGGGGGGGATGGTCGAGGAAACAGAGGACAATAACAGATAGAGGGACATTTTCTCCTACGATAAATCTGACTTGAGTTGCTGGTAGAGGTGGATGGAAAATTTCACAAAAACGTATCTGACAAAAAACAAAAAGGAATATTTCCAAAGTGTCACAATTTTTCTCCTTCTCCCTGTTTCCTGACCACAAGTAGCTGTTGATCAGGGAGAGAGAGGAGACTGTAAAAAAGCAAGAGGATTATGGTTCTGGATGAGGGAAGGGGCTAGTTATCACCACTACAGGTAAGTTTCTGGGCAAGGTGACAGAAACAATGAAGGTTCTGCTGTTAGGACACCACCCTGCTCAGAAAAATTAAAAATACAAACTTGAAATTGCCCCATTGCTTTCTAACATACCCAAGAATAATGCATTTTCCCATCTAGATTTCAAAAGTTTCCACAGAGGAACACAGCCCCCAAGATTCCCAGCAGTATTTGGCTTACACTGCCTCCAACTAAAATTTTAAATTAGAGCCACCAGTGACTAGAGATATGGCTAGAGAGCAAGCGTTGGTATTAGCACCAGAGGGCTAATTAAGGGATTGGGTTATAGATGAAGAGGTCATCATTGCAATCTCTGACTTCAAGCCTGTCCTTGCAGTTGCTTCTCATCCATCTCTCCCAGCTGTGGGCCAAATGTTACCGATTGCTAAGTGCTGTATAAGAAAAGAAAAGGTGGCACAAAATCCCCTCAAACATGGAGAGCAGAGACTCCATTGCACAATCCTCACTATAGGTCTACAAAACTCCAGAGATCTGGAGTTTTGTAGAGCTGAGCTGAGGGTGGAGTGGCTGAGTCAACACAGCATGCTCTCCAGCTGACAGATGGCTTCCCACAGAAAATCTGCTCTGAAGTCATTGTTGCTCGAACTAGAAGTAGTGTCATAACGTTAACCCCCTCAAATGGGGATGTTGTATCACAAGTGCATATGTCGCAGCCAGGGGTAACCACCAATTGCATCCTAACTCCCTTGGGATCCATGCTTTGGGGCTGGGGGAGGTCTGAAGTGTCCCGGTGGAGGGAAATCATTATACAGAGATGGCTCAAGATCCAAAGCGAGTTACCATGTATCCATTTCCCTCAAAGGCAGCTTCATTTATCCCCTTTGTGATCCCCCAAACACCTTCCCTCTCAGGGGAGAACCAGGCAGAAATTGTATTAGTTTAAGCTGGGAGTTTTCCTCTTACTCCTGGGAGCATAGCATGTCTCTCTCTTTGCGGAGAGGTGCTCCAGCAGCTCAGGCCTCAGTAGCTGTGGCCTCAGCAGCTGGATCAATTGGAGCTGATCACTATAGTTTAACAAGCCATTTGCCTCAAAAATGGCAGAAGGAACCCCAGGGGATGGGGGGGATTTCTCACAAGCTCACTTCTCTCAGCTTCTCTAGATTCCCTAGGCAGGTGGAAGTGATCGCTCCCTCACAGACAACAGCAACTCAGTGCTGTAGCCTGGAATTGACACTGCCTCAATTTCAGGTTTTTTGTGTGGTAGAGACTGGGAATCAACCAAGAATTAATGCAGTTGCAGCAGATCAGTTGTCTTCCAGGCCTACAGAACCCCATACTAAGCAAAATAGCATCTGACTTAATGAAGGGAGGAGATCAATATTCTGTCTTATTTCTGTTTAGGGGGTTTCTTTATGTAACACTCACTTACACAGCGTGGCTGTCTGTCCCCCTCTAGTGGTGGGAACTCACTGATGTGTATGATTTTGCTACTGGTTTCAAGTTAAGAGATGGGACTTTTTGTTCAGGCAATAGAGGCCCATACTTTTAGCTCCCATGGTCAATCCCTGTTGCAGGCATCCTGGCTGGTGGTGTCATTAATATAATTCACACAAAGAGCATGTAGATTACATTTATTCACTTTACAGGTGAGGAAGCATTAGTCAAACTTGTGGAAGACACTTAGGGACAGAGTCATCCCTGCACTGGTGCAGGTGTCAACCCAGGGAGAGTGGAAAGGGGCTTGTGCCACTCCTATTCTAGGGCTGCTGGGGGCCAGTTTGACTCTCTGCATTGGCAATGGCAGCCCCCAGCCCTGTTTCAATGGCCCCACTCTAGCCATGCCTCCTCCTGCACCAAGGGCTTCTACAGTGGCCATGCAGAGTTGGTTCTTTGCACAGCATACAGGCCCCTTTCCTCAGGAGGAAGCTTACACCTGCCCTACAGTCACTTTGCAGCAGCCTGACTAGCCCTAGGGCAATGATGAATCAGTCCCCCAATCTTGCTCTTCCCATTTCCAGTATTACCCATTTTCTTCACTTCGGTTGTTGGGCTTTATGTGTGATTGTTGAGGGGGTTGGTGACCTGTATATACACAGGAGGTCAGATTAGATTAGATTCTAATCTTAAACTCTAGAACTCCTAGAGGAGAAAGTAGGCATTGTAGTTTAAGTACAGTAGTGGGAGTCAGGAACCCAGGCTACCTTTGTATCTGGCACCGCCACAAAACTGCTGTGTGACCTGAGGCAAGTCATTCAGGGCTATATTTTTAGGCAAGCCTCAGCTCAAATTACCACAGATGCTGTGGGTGCAAAAAGAGCATCATCAAAACAGAGGCCACCAGGCCTCTTCTGTCTTTAAAAAGGAGACCCCACCATATACCTATTCATCACAGTCATGGTGGGATGTTTATTGTTCTTGATGGAAAATGTCATAGAAATTCAAAGTCTTATAATTAATTTTTCTATATTTCTCAGGCCTGTTTGTTATAGCAGAGCTGAAATCAAAATAGGACCATTGTTGTTTAAGTATTCGTTTACTCCTGCTTATCCCTACCCCCAACACACCATGGCCTCAGGCTAGCCTTGAGACAAAGGCTTCCGCTTGTTCTTCTCTCTGGATTTAATTATTATATTTAGTTTTGAAAAATACAATAATTCCTGTACATAGAACTATATGCTGTATCACAAAATTGTGAGCTATTTGGGACATCCTGTTGGGTTGCTATGGAGAGTGTAGTATGATAGACAAGAGTATTGTGACTCCTTATAGAGAATAAGATGTGGGACAGAGTCTTTCTTACTCAGTCTCTGTCTTACACACAGAAGAGAAAAGGTGGGTGAGGTAATAGCTTTAATTGGACCAACTTCTGTTGATGAGAGAGACAAGCTTTTGAGCTTACACAGAGCTCTTCTTCAAGCACACACAAAGGAATGTTGGGATGCCTGGACTTGTGGCATTTCCTCATGACACTTTTCCCCATTGATCTTAGTTAGCAGTGATTCCAACTTCTTTCCATTTCATTTGATGACAGAACAGTTCCCAATAGAAAGCCTCAAACTGTAGAGTTTGGAATCTTCAGTGAATGAGATGTTCTGAGTGGCTGAATGTTCTTATTATTGTCATAGGAAAGCTAGAGTCCAGAATGCTCAGTAATCAGGAGGTTCTGATAGGCTGTATATTGTCATGTATTGAGCCGTACTGCATGAGCCTAGGGCAGGATGATGAATTTTGCTGCTGCTCTTCTTGTCCCTGGAAGTGATAGGGCAGCCAGGAAGGGACGTTCTGTGACTACTAGGAGGATAGAGAATCAGCAGTGGTGGCAGCTGTACCTACTGGCTGTTCAGAGTGACTGAGCTGGAGAACCAGAGCTGCCTCTGTGCACAGTTGTGTGTCTCTCAGTTTAAGAGCAATAGGACTCACATGCATCATGTTGATTAGAATACACAAACGGTATAAAACAGATTATGCCAGATCTGACTCCATGACAACAATTTCTCTGCAACAATAGAAAATGACCTGCTGCAAGGCCCCAAAAATCAACCATTGCCCAGGTGATTGGGATCGCTATAAGAGCTTGTGCACCAAGGAGTCCCTCTGGAGCTTGACCAAAGCAGATTCCTATTAAAGCCAATTTAGAAGACTAAAAATTGTAAGTAATTTTCAGTTCCTGGTTTTAAGGGGTTTGCAAGGAATCACTCCAGACATACTGCAACAGAGGAGACACAAAACACCCTATAATCCTCAATATCTGTCTTGGGGTGGGATCATGATATTTCCTCCCCTGCTGGTATGCCTTGCTCCATAGAACACACAGTATTAAACCATAGGGAAATGAATAATCCTTTGATTAGTCACAGAATTTAAGACTAGAAGGGACCACCAGATCATCTAGTCTGACCTCTGGTATATCACAGGCCACCAGTATTACCCAGCATGTACATGCTGAACCCAACAATTGACAGACCAAAAGTATTACAGCCCGCAGGAGACTATGATATGATGTGCCACAGGCAGAGGATAGGAGGGATACAGGTGCACCAGTGGCCAAGGCCCCAGCAATGACAGGGAAATGATTACGTGAGAGATACCCAGATGATTCTGGCAACTGAACTGCACCCACACACCCACAGAGGAAGGCAAAAGCCCCCAAGGTTTCTGCCAATCTGGCCTGAGGAAAAATTCCTTCCCAACCCAACATATGGTGATTGGTTAGACCCTGAGCAAGTGAAGAAGAACCAGCCAGCCAAGTACCTGAGAGATAGAATGCTCAGTGCCACCTGAGACATTGACCTACCCCATCCAGTGTCCCATTTCCAGCTGTGGCCATCTCTGATGCTTCAGAGGAAGGAGACCAGAAAAATAATAGAATACACAGCTAGAGCCATAATTCAGCAGAAGTGGCTACAGTCCAATCTACCAAGTTTGGACCAAATCACAAGGGGTGTTATGCTATAGGTATAAACATATAAGTGATTACCTGGATTAGAGCCCTGGTCCATTTAGTCAGCTATCCTGTTCTCACCAGATCATGCTACCAGTCCAGAATCCTACCTCCTTGTCACGGTGCATGGCTCCTCTCTTGCCTTCTTCCTGCAAACATTGCACTGACTCCCATGGTTGTGCCATCACTACGTCCTTTTATTATGTGTTTCCTCCACCCCTCCAATACAACAATCCTTGTGCAACACTCTATTTGCCATGTTAACATAGCTTTTGGCCCTCTCACCATTGCCGAGGGGAACAGCAGTCTCTCTGCTCTGAATCTCTGTGTGGCTAGGGTCAGCTAGTCCTGGGGGGTATTTTCTCCCCCCCTCCTTCCTTCCTTCCTGTACCTTTTCTTATCTGCCCTGGACTGATAGGATAATTATCTTAGACAGCCATCCTGATTGACTAATTAGCCTCATCCGCTTTCTCCAGGGGAACTAATTAATATCAGAATAATCAGAGTGAAGATTCACCTGTCTGCACCTTGCACTCTGTCATACCTCTACCATACCAGATCAGACCAGTTGTCCATTTCATCAAGTATCCTGATATGACCAGTCTCTGATGGTTTAAAGAAAGGCAAAAATGCCCCACAATCCACTCAGCAAGTTACATTATGCTGTTTGTCTGCGGGATTTTTTTCTGGCCCTCAGAGATGACCAACTTGCATCCTGAAACATGAAATCTGACTATATACTGATTGGTATGTCAGTTGTCAAAGCAACCTCTTATTGTTAGTGGTTATAACATTATCCAGCACTTAAAAATCCAGTCCCAGTACTTAGCAGGAGGGCATAGAGGAAATGCCACAAATCAGCTACATCTTGTGTGAAGTTGTATTTCTTTTTTATCATTTCTAAATTAACTGTTCTTTCATTTCATAAAGAGGACCTTTGCTCTCTACTGAGCAGTGGGGAGGAAACCTCAAAAAAGTACAGTGATTTAATTTAGATAAGCATTCAAAGTTCATCAACTTCTCCAAATTCATCTGAACCTCTTTGGAGTGGGAAATCTTCTCTCACAAAATTTCCACTGCTGCCCAGATGTGAACAGGTCACAGATATTCATGAGAGCAGACCATCCATTAGTTATTTTGGTATTTCTAGTTTCAGGCTACTACAGGGAAGCATGAGGACAGTGCAGGGAGAACTGCATCAACCCTTGAGGAAAGCTGGTCTTCTGGTATTTGCACTGGGTTTGGACTCAGGAGATGTGGGGTCAAGTGTCAGCTCTGCTAATGACTCCCTGTGGGACCCTGAGTAGGGACTTGTCTACATGAACACTTATTTTGCAGCAAGCTGAGAAGTACATCTATCCCCCACTGGCAGGCTGCACGCTAAGGCCATGTCTACACTGGAAGCTAGAGGTGTAATTCCAAGCTGTCATAGACACTCTCATACTAGCTGTCATTGGGCTAGCACGCTAAAAATAGTAGCATGGGCAGGGTCAAGTGGCTGCGTGGGCTTCCCATCCCCAGGAGAAATCAGCCCTGAGCCCAGGGTGGCTAGCCCATGCTACCATTCACCACTGCCCACGCTATTGCAGCTATGCGACTATTTTTAGCACACTCATTCAATGAGAGCTAGCGCACGCATGTGTGCATGAGCAGGGAACTCACACCCCAAGCTAGTGGCATAAACATAGCCTCAGGCTACATCTACACATGGAGCTAGGGGGGTGTTTCCCAGTTTGCACAAGCTTTCATTGAGTTAATGTTCTAAAAACAGCAGCATAGGTAGTGGCAGCAGAAGTGTGGCTGAGCTGTGCCAAGGACAAATCCACCCCAAACTTGTAGGTACATACTCAGCACAGCTCAGCCATTCCTCTGCTGCTCTGACCTATGCAACCACAGCTACACTGCTATTTACACCCTCACTACCTCTCATCGAGCTAGCCCAGGTATGTGTACATGAGCTGAGAATCACACCCCTAGCTTGTAGTACAGTTGCTGCCTAAATGTCTTTGTGAACCTACTGTCATAAACTAAAAGTTCTCTCGTGTACTTTAATCTACTCCCATTTCAAAACAGGGTAGATCAAAATGCATTAGGTAACTTTCAGTGAGCAGTAGCATGGCCCACACAGACAGCTGGTGTGTGGTAGGCTAGTAGGGATAGATTGACACCCCATCTTGTGGCAAAGTGTCTGATTAGACAAGCCTAAATCACTTAATCTGTCTGTGCCTCTGTTCCCCATCCATCAGATGTTCTATTCACCCTTTGTCTTGTTGATTTTTCACTGTAGGCTTTTGGGACAGGGGCAGTCTCTTACCGTGTGTCTGTCCCATGCCTAGCACAATGGGATCTTAATCTTGGTTGGGGCCGCTAGGTGCTACTGTAATACAAATGACAAGCTTCAACCTTGTTGAGGTTGGCCTAGCAACAAGATCACTATGTTCTCTGGCAAGGGATGAGGGTGCTTTCTAGAGGTGGAATAAAATCAGCACATCAGATCCAACAACCCGCTTCTGCCCCACATTTTCTGTCAGTCTAGATGGCATGGTTCCCGGCCATCGCCACAGGATCCATGCATATCTCTGAGAGGACTGGATTTAAGGTTCCAAATACAAAACGGTCCCTGCAATTTTGGTTCCAGTTCAGAACATGTGGTTTCCTTAGCAACCACTCACAAGTAATGTGTCTGTCGCCACCAGCTCATTAGAGGTAGTATTGGCAGCAGCAGGCAACAGCTCTGTATTGCTCCCTGCAGTTCCTACCACCATCCAATCCCCTTTCTGGACCTAGGATGACAGTGGCCTTGATTTGCCACCCTCACCACAACAGGTGAAAGGGGATGGAAGAGGCATCTCCTCTAGCCAGTGGGGCCTTGAGGGGGACCGGTCATGCAGAAAAAGAGGAGAGGAACTGACTGAGAGGTCACCTGTCAGGGCCGCTTGTGTAGAGGGGCTAGGAGGACTGCAGATGGGACTCCCAGGGCCTGAGGGTGGTTGCTTGTGAGTGGATTGGCAAGGGGAAAGCAGGCACTTTGAATGGTGGAAGTCCCAGAGCCTATCAGGCAATCTCTGGATGCTCTTTCTGAGACTCCTAAGGCATGAAGGGCCCCTGAGTTCTGGGGAGAAATGCCAAAAACGCTCTGCCCCTCCCCCCAGCTCTTAGAAGATTATAGCAGAAGGAGCAGCTGGAGCAGCCCCTTCAACATGAATGGGAGTCAGCCATCAGGCTTCCTCACACTCCCATAGGACAAAGGTCAGTGGAGGGAGGGTGAGGGTTATGGGGACCATGGGCATTGTGTGGAAAAGGCAGGATACTGACTCCAAAAACAAAATCCAGACCCAAGCAAGGTTTAGCATCAGGCTTGCGCAAGCCAAGATTCTTCATTGTTCTTTGGCAAACCCAATCCCCCAGGCACATCTGAGCCAAATGACCCTGTCCCTGAGGCTTTCAGGCTGTCACTTGTTTGCATTTGTTTAGCAGGATGAAATAGTTATGTTGCACTGTTTGTTTCTTTGTGTCAGTGTCATGACATTGCATCCTCACAATGAGGCAGCGCCACATATAGTGAAACCTGTACTTGAGACTAGCCTAAACAACCAGCTCTGAGTCCACTACCTCTAAAAATATGGGGCCAGATTCTCAGTTGCTTCTTTTCTGCATTTAGGACAGTAGGAAGCTTTAAGCTACCTTTGCAGTCCCTTTTTCATGCGGCAGCCAGGAGCTCACCCAGGCCCCACTGTAAGTCAGAGATGCCTCAGGAACATGCCAACTTATATTCTGCTTCCCATGGGAAGCAGAGAACAGCCATACTGCAGTTTACTCTGGCCACACCTCCTTCCTGCCCTGAACATACCCTACCCTGACCCCCCTGCCCATTCCAAAGCAGGCTTTACAGCAAGGGCCCAGGGTCTGGGAGGCAGGAGCTGTGGTTTTGGAGGCCCCAGAGGCCCAGAGTGTCCCAGGGGATTAGCGGGGGGCCAGGAGCAGCCCGCTCCATTTCCCTTGCCCTGATCCCAGCCTTGTTGCTCGGGGGAGGGGCCGAGCAGCCCAGCGGTCCCAGGGCGCTCTACTTTGCCAGTTCCCAGCCATGGCACTCTGCTTCCCACCACCAGTGAGAGCCAGGAGCAGTCCTTTCCCCAACCCGAGTGACATGGCTGGGGCTACGTCTCTCCGCTCCCCACCGCCGGTGAGTGCAGGGGACGATCCTTTCCCCACACTCACTGGTGGCGGGAAGTGGAGCGCCACACCTGGGAGCTGGCAGAGTAGAGCGGGCTGGGACCAGATTGCTCCACTTCCCCCAATAACCCCACACTCACCGGCAGCGGTGGGAAGAGGTGAAATGGAAGCGGAGCAGGGGGAACGATAAGAGGCAGGGCGGGGGGAGTTGTCGGGGCCTCACATCCCCCTGGGCAAGGCCAGCTCCAGGCACCAGCAAACGAAGCAAGTGCTTGGGGCGGCCAATGGGAAGGGATGGCACGTCCGGGTCTTCGGCGGCAATTTGGCCTCAGTCCCTCTCGGAGCAAAGGACCCGCCACAGAATTGACGCCAAGGAATGAAGCAGTGTGGTACAGCAGCTTTTTTTTTTTTTCCCTTTCGCCACTTGAGGTGGCAAAAAAGCCTGAGCCGGGCCGGCTGAGGGATAGGGCTGGTCACCGGGGCTGGTGCTGCTATGTATGCAGCATGCAGCTGCCTAGGGCACCATGAAATGTGGGGCAATTTGATGCCCCAAATATCATGTTGCCCTATGCAGCTGCGTATGCTGCGTATGCCTAAGGACAGCCCTGCCACCAACACATGAGGTATGCTCCTAGGCCTTTCCTACACCGTTTATGCTGTGGGGGGAGGGGGAAGCTTAGTGTAAATGAGAATCCATCCTGTGGAGTACAATTCTGCTCCCCCTTTTTTAGAATACATCTCAATCCAGTGACTGACTCATCAGTCCTTTGAGTGGTCACTTGAGAGTTCACTGTACTGAAACGTTATGAGAAGGACCAGAACTGCATTTCTGTGCCTATGTGGCATGAGCTCTGGATTCAGCCCCTGCTTTAAAGAAGATATATTTTTGCTGTCTGTAGCAGGAATTATTGGTTGGACTTGGTAAGGGTGTTCAATCATGCAGCTTCAATCATCGTGCTTCAAGAAATCCATGTCCTCACCAGAGCAGCCACTGGTAATTACCTCTAATATTCCAAGATGGTTGAAATGGTAGAAACTCCACCCTCCCTCCTGTCTAGCTTCCCTTCCAAGTCAACCAGCAAGCTCAAGCTCTGTCCGAAAGCTGCTATCACACCTGCATTGCACAGCTAATTGATCTGCAAAGTTTTAAATGATTATTGATTCTCTTCCTCCCCACTGAGGAAAGTGTGAGATGGCCAATAAAGTACATGGAATTATTTACAAGGATATTAGAAAAGACAAGAAGCTCCCTTACTCTCCCTTCTCTGCGCCCACCTATTAAATGTTTCACATACTCAGTGGAAGGCTTCCTGCAGCCTCAAAGACAGAAAACACTCACAGATACACGAACTCTCCTATACGTGCACACACATCTAGGCACTTATGAGGACCTATGCCAAGTTACGGCTGCTGAGGCTCTGGTCCAATTATTTTAATCTTAACAATCTCTCTAATTCCTTCTCCATGCCCTCATGACTGTCAGCCTTTCCACACCCCCTCATCATACTAGAGAGGCATTAGTGGTAGATCTGCTATTCTCCCTTATGGCAAAAGAGGTTGTTGAACCGTGAGGAGATGAAAGATGTTCTATGTAGGTCAAGGGTGGTGGGTGCTATAGGCTTCTGTTGTGGGAGGATCTTAAGTGGGCTGTCAGAAGCTTGTGTTCCCCCTGGCCTCCTACTATCTTCTCTAGGGTTCCAACCTCCAAAAATACATGAGCCGTCCTATGAATTGGAGCTACAGAATCTGGCCCATTAGACTCATATAAAAAATGCACACACATGGACACATATCACTCAATTTATTGAAAACTTTTTAAAAATCCAGTTAACTGTTCCCCCTGGGTATTATGTGTGGTGTTTTTCCACTTCTCTTGGCTTGGATACTGAAAGCACACTTGTCTTTTGCTAGTCAATTTTGCTTTCTACCCCAGCCCAAGGCAGTTAGTTGTGTTCACTTATTTAAATATGTTAAAGAAGGTGCTTATCATGTTCTTTAGGTGCCCATCACATGACTTAATACAACCTAAATGCAGCAATATAGTTTATCTTAAGTCACCTCCCACTAAACAAACTGAAATAAATCCATATCCCACCCTCATTCTCAAATGTCTGGTGCAAAATCTGAGCTTTGTCAGGTTAGATTTCTCCTGCTGCATGGAAATGCTCTCATGAAAGCCAACTTTTTTTTTTAAATTCAAATATTTCTGCCTACATTAGGGTCTGTCTTTTTTTTTAAAACAAAAACTTAAGTTGAGCTGAAACTGCAGTATCCTTTGCAAGACCACACAAGCACATGAGCCAATAAGATTTCTGTTCAAGCTGGACAAGGCAGAGAAAGGGACTGGTGGAGCAGCAGGCGGATTTGCCTTTGTCTGACAGTTGAAGGAGTAATAATAATAATAAAAGGACCTGCAAGAATAGAAACCAGGGAGAGACATGTAAGACGTTGAAACAGTTCTTTGACAGACTCAAAGAGCAGCCAGTGCATCTTGTTTTGCTCCATCTCCCGTTGTCTGTCCTCTTCCTTAACCACACACTCTGGCACAATGGGGAAGTGGGGCATAGATGGAAGCAGCAGCAGGAGATACAGCAAGCAAGGGAGAAAGGAGCTATTCAGGCAGGATGCCTGCCCAGTTAGAGCACTCAACAAAGGAAGAACAAATAAGGATATGAAAGGGGAAGGGAAACAAAAAGCTGTGTCCAGCATTTCACCTGCTCCAAGGGAGGAGATGTTGGCTTTGATATGTTGTCTCTTCCTTTTCATTACATCTCATCCTCCACTCGTTAGCTGCCTCTAGCCCCATGCATCTCTTCATGTGTGCTTAAACAATTGTATATGCAGCCTGGCTCAAGGGATATGAATCTTCTCACCTCTAGGTCACCAGTTTCAATCCAATTCAAGTTGGCAGTGGGTGAAATTTATTAACATCTGACAAGTATTCAGAGGCCTGTATGAGATGAGGGGATTAATTCAGTCCATTCCCCAGAGAAAGTTAGCGCACACACACACACACACACACACACACACACACACGTACACACACACGTGGAACTAAATGGCCTCTGGTTAGCACTCTCAGAGAGGAGCCAAAGATTAAATAGCTGTATCGCTGTACAACCCTGTAAAAGGGCTATTGCCATGCTCCTAAAAAATAGTGTGGAGGGTTGCTCATCCTACAAAAGAGACAGGGCTGCGGGGAACACAGATATATCTTACATAAACAAGACCTTTTCCCTTTAGAGCAGTGCTTTTCAACCTGTGATCTGCAGACCACTGAGATTCCACAGACTAGGGTGACCAGACAGCAAATGGGAAAAATCAAGACAGAGGGTAATAGGAGCCAATAGAAGAAAAATCAGGACTTTCCCTATAAAATCGGAACATCTGGTCACCATACCACAGACTGTGTATAAGATTTCCAAAGGGGTCTGCACTGCCATTCAACATTTTTTAGGGGTCCACAAATGAAAAAAAAAAAAAAAGGTGAAAACCACTGCTTTAGGAAAGAAACTATTCATTAAGGCTCCTTTCTGGGGAAAAAAGTAGGTCATTTATTATCATCATCTACAGTAGGGGCCAAATAATCACAGTCAGTCATTTTCTTTAGACAGGGCCAAAAGAAACAACCTTTGTGGATGGGGAAATAACCACAGAAGCTTCCCTTCTTAGCAGGATTTGGTTAAGCCATTCGAATTGTCCCTTGCATCTGGGAGTGTAATGAGAGAATAGTAGACCTGTCCAGCTGGATCCAAAGCACATGTTCCTTGCCACACTAGGTGGGAGGAAGCCCTTTTCTACCCTTCTGCTCAATATTCCCTCAGTCTCCTTACAGATGTCTCTTAAGCCCCAGCTGAAGGCGCTTCCCTTCAATCCTGGTAGCTAATGCAGCTCCAATGGCCAGGAAGGCTCTCTTCTCCAGGGGAAGGATTTAATCCCTTCATTATCCAGGTATAGTCATCCCTGTTGCACACCTCCCCATTGGAGTATGGTTTGGGGCACACTCAGCAGAAGCTATGTTCCCTTCTTCTTGGAAGCAGGCATCAACACTGAGTGATCCTTCCCTGCTCACTGCTGAAACTGAAAGGAATAGGGTTTCAGGGCTAGGTACTACTGGATCACTCTGGTACCAGTATCCTTCATAATATGTAGTCTTTGATAGGGAGCATGCTCTGTGAACAGAGCATGTTATCCAGGGAGTAATAATGTAGTGTCTCTACAGCTTATTTAACAGCCAAGGACTCTCTTAACATTACCACGAAATTTCCAGGGAAAGAGTTTGAGCTTCATTCTCCTCCTACTTTCATCAGTTTTACACCATTGTAACTCTATTGATGTCAACAGTTACCCCTGATTTACCCATGTGAAACAGAGCAGAATCAGATCCCTTATGTCTTTCTGTAGATAGAGTACTGAATTGTCTTCTCTAGTCACCAAGGGGAAACATGGCCCCTAAACCCATCACTCAGTCTGTGTCCCCCATGGCTCAAACTTCAAGTTCAAGATCCCTAGTATACTCCTGGTCCTCTGGCCACCTTCCTGGGAGACGAAAAGATATGAAGAGTCCTTAAAAGCCCATTAAGTTAATCCTGACCTCAGCTCAAAAATCAAAAATTAGGAGAAACCTCAGCTACCCTAATCTATAAATTCTTCAACAGTCAGGTTCAATTGGATATGATTTGACATCCCCATAGGCTCAGGCTCATGGAGCTAGGCCATGGGTAACATTTTCAAGAGTCCCTAAGTGACTTGGAGTCTAAATCCTATTTTCAAAAGTGACTTGGGAGTCTTTCATTGGGACTGGGGCTCCCAAATCACTTGGGCACTTTTGAAAAAATTCACCCTTGGTCTAGTTCAGCAAAGTGATGTTGGACCAGAGAGTTTGTCTATTCCTGGATTTCAGCACGGCTTGGGCCACAATCCCTTCTCAGTACAAGGATGGTTATATTTATCAGGTGCGCAAGCACCAGTTTGGTTATCTAGCCTACTGGGTTGTGCATTGCCATATTACATATATAGCAAGCATCACTGATAATGTCTCCAATAGCTGCATTAGATGCAGATGCAGAGATGACTCTTTAGGAGGGCTTGACTTTACTCCTTATTTTCTAGCATTTGTGTTTCAGCAGGGATTTCTTAGACATCCCACCCCAACCTTGACCTCAACCCTTTTCTGGGGTCCGCTAGACAAGGCAGTTTACTTCCTTATCTAGGGTCAATTATCTGCCTTTAACTTTTGCAGAGAAAGTCCTCTGCCCCCTAGACTTTTGATAGCAACAGTTTAACAGTGCACAGCAACACTAAACATTTTACAATATAAATGGAAGATGGAATAGCACATCCAATTGAAACTGCAGGATGAATTTAGGCAGGTTAGACATAATTGCCTATGTTGGAAACTGAGCAGAACACCACATCTAGCCCCCATTCTCTCATGAGCAGAGCTAAGCAAATAACTGAGTTTTTGATTCAGTGTCAGTTCCAAAAAAAAAAATTTTACATTAAAATACAAAATTCAGTTCAGGTCAAACTAAGTTTTTCAGTGAATTGAAAAGGGCCATTTTCAGTTCTGTTCCAGAGTAGAGATTCAAACCTGGCTCTCCCATCTCCCAGGTTAGTGCTCTAACCGCTGGGCTAAAAGTTATAGGAAAAGTTGGGAGGAGAAATAGCATCACCACAACCTCCTTCTCCTCTGGCTGTTTTATAAATAGTTGAAAATATTCATGTCAATTTCATGACTAGTTGCAAGTTGACCTAAACTGAATTTTTCAATCAAATACGCTATTTGTGCAAAAATTTTTAAACAGCCCTACTTGTGAGCACCGTCAGAGACTCTTTAGTGACAAGGGATCAGGACTCAGTTCTACATCACACTGACAAAATGCACCTCCAAGTTTAACACCATGCTGGGGCCTTAGTACTGTACTAACTCCAAAAGAAGAGCACCCTGTACTGAATTGCCAACATGCTTTACTACAGCATCTGGCTTTTCCTCGGTGTTCTACCCTCCACATATGAATAGGCCTGACCTTAGCTTTGCAAACGCTCTCCTACACAGATCTAAGCAATACAGAGGGTACAAATTAGGTGTGATTTCTTCACTCACCCAAGTCTGTTTAAGACTGCCCAGATTAAACCACAGGGATTCTGGAAGAGACCTATCCAACTCCCCAGCAGCTGACTGTGCACACACACTTCTGAACGCACTAAAATTCTAGCTGCTAATTCCATCAGGTGACCCCTCTGCCTCTCACCATCTAGAATGAAAAAGATCAACATCATTCACCCTCATAAAGACACCTCCCAATCCTGTTTTAACCAGTCTAGCCAACCAGCCCATCCTGCTCTGATTTGGATGCTTTTCTGGGTTAGGCCCAATCCAACATACTTCATTTCCTATGACACCTTCTCTGACTAACCCTCCCACCCTGGTTACAATTAGACTTTCTCTGACTAGTCAATCCCATCTAAGACACCACCGGCCCTCTTTGTACTCCACCTCATCTCCCCTGGGATCATTCTCTGCTCCAGGGAACATCTAGACCTCTTTCTGTCCTGCATTGTTTGGACCCCTTTCCTTTCCTCTAATCCCCATTTGGAGCCCTGTCCCCCTACAATGTCCTGAAATTTCTCTCTCTATCCACTGGCCTTTGTTCAGTAATTTACCCGGGCTGGAGCACTGAAAGGAGAAAGAAAGGAGGATGGCAGAATGTGTGTTAATGTGCTTCCTGATTAAGGATCCGGCTTTGTTACTATGACAACAGTGATAGCAGCAGCAGCAGTCCATTCCAGTGCAGCTGTGAAGGCCTCTCTATGCATGGTTAAATCCTTTAACTGCTATCAGCCATTGTCAAGATACACCGGCAGTGACCCATTATGTGTGCATCCCTCGACTAATTCAGCTTATGTGCTTTCCAAAGCCCAGGAGATTAAGACACACAGATTTTCCATTTGTGAAGTGGCATCCAGCAATATAAAATAAATATATACTGAATAATAATAGTAACACCACTAATAATGCCAAAGATGTAAATCTCTTATAACTGCATTACAAATAAATAAATTTTCTTTCCTGGAAATTTTAATAATAGAATAAGCAGTTGAGATCAGCACTGGGGATTTTTTTTTTTTTTAAAAAAAACAAGTTAGGAAGAGTGCAACCAGCTGCTCAATACACAGTCAACCAGCTAATGCTTCTCTTTACCCAAGCCCATGCCAAACAGGGGCTGCAACCAGAGAAAATTCCCAGTTTCAATACATGTTGTTCTCATGTACTCCTCCTCCCAGGGGCTGTACTAATGTCCTTTCCAGATGAATATAGGGATTTAATGTTAAATTCTTCTCTGTGCTCAGCACTAGTTAGGTAGCACATAAGAGGAAAATAAAGGAGACCGGTCTGGATTTCACCCCCAACTTGTGCAGATTTCTCTGTGTCCATCAAAAAAGCAGTGGGAAGGAATTAGGCATGATTTTGCAAATATTTATGCTTATGCTTAACTCTAAGCACATGAATAATCCTGCCGAAATGGGACTACTCACCAAATTAGAGTTACGCATATAAATGTTTGCAATTACGTCTTTTTTAACAAGATAGTTATCCCATTTTGGAGGCATCCAAAAAAATAAATAAATAAAAAATCTGTGGCCACTCTTGAAAGTTTGAGCCCAACTGCCTTATACTGCTTAATATGTTTTCCATCTCATTTTGGATACCCATATGGGATTTGAGAGGAAGGTTAGAAAAGGATTATTAAAGGAAACGGGCCAGTCAGATTTCCTCTGTCAAACAAATGCTATATTGGTTTCATGATGTTAGCACTCTGACATTTGGGAGTCATACGAATATGGCTGGTAAATTTAGAGCAAGCAAAAAGAAATTCTTCTTCATACAGCATATAGTCAACCTGTGGAATGTACTACCATAGGAGACCACCTAGTCATATAGTAGTGCGGGGTAAAAACAGCATAAACAATTTCATTCTGATTCTCCACTGCAGGGCCAGCCCAAACATTTTGGCACCTGAGGGAGCTCAAATGATGCCCCCCGCCCCTCACTCGGGACAAAACTTTAAAAGGTCTCAATTCTGCTTTCTTCCTGTTCTATTCCTCTTGTGGTACTGCTCTACTACTTATCCCAATAAAAGAAAACAACTTAAAATTTTTGAACAAGGCATTTTAAGTAACACTTAACTTTCAAATGCCTGAAAAGCAAATGTAACTTTTCTTGTCTGCATAGTAAACACTGGCATTTTTATCTGTTTGAATAATCAAGGTGGTGCTTTCCATGCCTTCTTGATTGCAAAGATTTGAACTGCTTCCTCATGAAGGTCCACAATCTGGGACAGTTCATGCTCTATTAAGATGGTTGCAAGGCTGACCACCCTCTCATGTGTCATTGTGGAGCATAGATAGGAGAGATCTGTATTTTCGGACTCCAAAAAGCATGACTAGGGCCGATGTGCTTCTGCGTGGAGCTGTGTGCTGTAGCGCGGCACATGACACATAAGCTCACTTCACTTATTCAACATACGTGGGCACTGCAAGGGGGGAGGGGCCACCTGCTAGTGACCATTTTATTGCAGTCATAGACAATATGAAAATATCTAATCAAAAAAAAACTATATTTATTTCGTCTTGTGGTGGGGAATGCAGAGAACTAAGTGAGCATAGAGTTACCTCACCCAAAAAGGCAAACATCCAATAGCGTGCAGATCCCAGATAAACCTCCTTGTGGTCCAAAGCTGGCGCTCTTCTCGAATAATCAGGACGACGCATTGTTACCAGTGCATATGACTCTGTAGTAGAGTCAAAACTGCGTAGTAAGTGACGACACGTCTCACGCGTGGACCAATCAGAAATGGAATTAATCAAAAAGTTCTCATCGGGGATTTCACAGGCCACTTATAGTAATTTTCACCTTTTACCGGCCAGTGAGACAATCAACAGGTAACTGTACCGAAATAGATATCATGAGTGAGCCCACATGTCAAACATGGTTCTGAAACCCAAAATATGGGAGAGAGAGATGGCCCACTTGAGGGACAGAGATACAAATGTCCCTTCCTCATTTCATAAAAATATTGAGACGTCCTCCCTGGACTGAGTCATAGACCCACTGGACTGTTCTGCCTTACAAGATGCCCCACCCCTCCGGTTATGTCATGATAAAGTCTAATTTCTATTAATTCTTGTAAATTCACTCCAGAACTGCACTGACAATAAAATGGGGGGGCCACTGCACAACGGCATAGCTGCAAGAAGGGTTAGGGGAGAAGAAGATGAAGCAATGAGTGCGGATATCATTGCGAGGAGAACACCCCATGTTAAATAACAGCAACACGAAAAGAAGTAGCAGGAGCGCATCATATCTAAATACACGCTCTATCTTCAAGAGGAGAAGTAGCCGTGTATAGTCACTGGAATCTATGTAAAGCAAGACAGAGAATCCTGTGGCAACAATTTAGAACTAACAGACACAGTCTGTTAGTCTAATAGGTGACCACAGGATGCTCTGACTGACTTTGACTACCTTTATTGTAGGAGCAGAACGAACTCTATTTATAGAAAACACCGATGAAGGGAGGGAGATTGACCATCAGATGGACATGAGATCAATATCCAAAAGTTGCTATTATTTATGCGATGTGACCACCCGGCTGATTGTTAGCCAGGGGGCAAGCTGCGAATGATAGGGCAGGGGCAGACAGTGTCGAGAGAAGGAGAGAATAAAGCGTACAGATCATAATGCCAAGTATTTACTCTGGAGAAGTAGACAGAGTAACAGAACGAACTGGTAAACAGCATACACGAGTTATCATTTGGCAAAAGAGAGCAATGAAATGACTGTGTAGTATGCGCTCGCACGTGCACCGGCATCTGGCTCTCACAGGCATCTAATACAACAAAATGGTGACGGGAAAAAACAAAAGCGGACGGTCCTCGAGTGCTGCCCGTGCATTGTTTCCGCAAGTGCAATACCAGGAAAAAAGCTGCGAAAGCGACTGTCTGCTGATGTTTTCTCAGCCCTCTCTCCCCCCACCCGCGCAGCAAGGAATGCGGCCGACCATTTACCCCAGAACCCCCACACCGCAGACACAATAACATTAGCATCATAGGGGCGCGAGAGGGATTGCATGGAGGAGGAGGAAGGGGGTTGCTGAGACTCAGCTATCACACCACAGTCTCAGGCAGTGCGTGTAAGAACTATTTGCATTCGTTGGCTGGAGCGCCCAAGGGTCTGTGAGCGCTTAGCACACGGTGGTCGTCGCCATGGTTCAGCGCGGAACAGCTCATCAGTCTGCTGTCCTCCCACCCCAGCACGAGAAATGAAAGTATAAAATAAAGACCGAATCCTGTGAGGGGTGACGGTACGGAGGGGTGTACCCCTCTATTGTACTGATAGCTGCCTGATCAAAGCGATGCTAGCAGGCAGCGGGAAGAGGCAGATATTGGGCTCCTGGGCTCCGGCCCTTCCTGGTAGATAAGGGGTGGTAGCGGAGGGTGTGACTGAGCTGGGAGGAGCAGGCGGAGAAACTGTTACTGATCTCACCCTCTTTTTGTACACTCATGCAAAGTAAATGGGACAGATGGGATGAGATAGAGCGGGCGGGCTGTGGGAAGGAAGAGTTTGTGGAAAGCAAAAATTGGGATTGACACACGTTGGGACTGGAGTGCAGATCTTGGGGTGCCTGTGATAGTGGGTGTAAGTGAAAAATAGAGTCAGTCCAGACAGAGGAAAAAGGGGAGTAAGGAGTGGTATATGAAAAGCAGGTGTATACCAGCACAGGCTGGCTCAGCATACAGTATTCACAGAGGCGAGCCGCTGCAGAGGTGAATGGGGCAGAGAGCCGGTGGCTGGTCCCAGCGCTGTAACCGTAGGCGGTAGCGCGACGGCAGTGCCAGGCCCTTCACTCCACTGTCTGCCACATGCAGCTTATCAGCAACGCCATGCAATACAGAACTCAACAAGAGAGCTAGCTCGACGATAAATGCAGGGCGAGCGCAGCCCTCCATCGAGCTCCAACAGTCCATGCAGTTCAAGAATCTTTCTTTACACAAGAGAGAGGGTCATGATAGAGCCAGCCCCCAGGCTGATAAGATAGAAGACATTACAGCACGTTCCGTACCATCCACCTGTCAGAAAAAGGGAAAGTCATTCCCATTTCACCCAGGAGCACCGACCAGACACAGCCAGGACCGGAGCTCACGGGTGGGTGACTATCCTAACCACTCGCGGAGCGGGCAGAGCGGAGCCGGACTAACTGCCCTCAACCGGCAGCAGCATCCCGCCGTCTTGCCAGCAGCATTCTGTACCAAGGGCGACATTTCAGTAGTCCAACGCGAATTCTCACTTTATCTTTACCTTTCTCTCTTCACGTGCTGGGGGCGCGGGCAAGAACACGGCGACCGGCAGACTGTATCCGTGAACCGCAAAACCAAACTGTGTATTAAGCTACGACATAGGGTGCATTCAAGCCAAAGATAGCAAATAAGATTTCAGAAGACCTGCTGTGGAGTCGGTAGCGTTGTAATTCCTCATTACACCCAACCTCCCGTCCCTCCATGAGCATCCGTTTTGAAGTATCTGGATCCCGTACGGTTGTCAACGGCACCGCTGTGTATCCCTGGAGTTTTTTTTTCAACGCTTGGCATTCCTGTTCTTTAACTGCAGCTCTGATAAAAAGATTTGTCTGCATCATAACAGGCGATCAGATCTAGTATCTGCGTAAGGTTCGCAATCAAGAGCTACTTTTGCATTTGAACTGCATCGGCCACCTGGCGTGGTGATCAGAGTGGACACGTGAAAGCAGGAGAAGTTCATTGCAAAGGTCTCGGGGCTTTTCCTGTTTACCGGGCACTAGTTGTGCTTCAATTCTCCGCACTACCGAGTTCGGGATTGAGGACAGAGCGGTCAGTGGTGCAACTGTCCTGCCTAGAAATAATAGGCAGTGTAATAGAGATCCAGATGTATCAGAGGGAGCCAATCTGCCTCCGTGTCAAGTATTCACAGGGGTTGCCCCAGCAAGAAAACCGACCCCGTTACTATCCCTACTCCGTCAACTTCCTAGGCTAAAAGAACCGTGGCAGTGCCACCTCCCCCATTTGTGGCCCATGAAGTTGTATAGGAATACATGAATACAGAAAGCAGAGACTTGTTAGTGAGGATAAAATGAGGTCTGGGGGAGCACTTGGGAGGCAGCCTCCCGGGGCTATGTACAGTCCAGGCAGGATGGACTCTCTATTTATTAGAAAACCTAAGCGGAGGATTTGACTCATGCCAAGCCAGTCATCAAATTTTGCTTTCAAATAATTTCAAGCCCCAGTCTTCGATCGCATGAAGCTGCGGTTATTAGCCCGTTCTGTCCTAGTCTCGTGTAGGAACCAGGAATATTGCCTCTCGATGTTGAGCAATTATCAGCCATGGTTTCTCGTGGATGTGTGGGCAGGCCTTTGAAGCACCATCTACCCCGGAGAGGAGGAGAGATGGAGAAAGATGTGGATAGCTGCTCTTCATGCTGTGCATCCCCGTCTACAGCAGCATTCAGTACCCTAGTGCCGCTGACGTAAAAGCAGTCAGTCAAGGAATGATTTTATTCCCTATTTTTTTTCAACTGTGGGCTGGGGGGCGGCGAAAGCAAAACTCAGGAGCTAGTTCCCTGAACCCAGCCAGACACTGTGTTTGAACCTAACGACATTTGGGAGCAGGTCAGCCAAGAATGCAAATAATTTACATAGGACATGCTGTGGACTTGGGGGTAGCTGGGAAGTCACTCAGACCCCTCCCTCCCTTCCATGAGCGTCCAATATTGGGTCTCTGGAGCTTCCGTTACGAGCTTGTACGAACAGGGAGCGGACCTTGTGTATCCTGGAGTTCTTTAATTCAAACGCGATTGGTACATTTCGTAAGTTACTGTAACGGAGCTGGATTACCAGCATTTGTCTCCCCATATTTCAGCGATCAGACTAAATTCCCGTACTGTCTATGTGGAGTCTCTTTTTCGATTTCAGACTAAATAGTGGGCTATCGCCAGCCGTTGCTGAGTCAGAGCTACCAGCTGGGCAAGCAAGAATTGTAATTCAGAAGTTCGGCGGGGCTTTTCGCTGTTTTACTGGCTACCGCTGCTGGCATCGAGTTCAGATTGCTGTCCAGAGCGGTCAGTGCTGCCACTCTGGGATGCCGCCGCCGGAGGCCAATAGGACGTTCGATGTTCCGTCCACAAACGAACCCGCTAATGCGAGTTATCTAGATCGAATTTAAGCGCGACT